>NC_053028.1:186545883-186575180 GCF_003073215.2 Triticum urartu | reverse complement strand
TGGACTCAACATTAGTCATAAAGAACTCATATACTTATTGCAAAAATCTACAAGTTATCAAAGCAAAGTATTACGTGTATGCTCCTAGGGGGATATATTGGTAGGAAAAGACCCTCGCTCGTCCCCAACCGCCACTCATAAGGAAGACAATCAATAAATAAATTGTGCTCCGACTTCATCACATAACGGTTCACCATACGTGCATGCTACGGGAATCACAAACTTTAACACAAGTATTTCTCAAATTCACAACTACTCAACTAGCACAACTTTAATATCACTACCTCCATATCTCAAAACAATTGTCAAGTATCAAACTTCTCATAGTATTCAACACACTCATAAGAGAATTTTATTATTAATCTTGTATACCTAGCATATTAGGATTATTCAAGCAAATTACCATGCTATTTAAGACTCTCAAAATAATCTAAGTGAAGCATGAGAGATCAATAGTTTCTATAAAACAAATCCACCACCGTGCTCTAAAACATATAAGTGAAGTACTAGAGCAAAACTATATAACTCAAAAGATATAAGTGAAGCACATAGAGTATTCTAATAATTTCTGAATCATGTGTGTCTCTCTCAAAAGGTGTGTACAGAAAGGATGATTGTGGTAAACTAAAAAAATAAAGACTCAAATCATACAAGACGCTCCAAGCAAAACACATATCATGTGGTGAATAAAAATATAGCTCCAAGTAAAGTTACCGACAGAAGTAGATGAAAGAGGGGATGCCTTCCGGGGCATCCCCAAGCTTTGGCTTTTAGGTGTCCTTAGATTATCTTGGGGGTGCCATGGGCATCCCCAAGCTTAGGCTCTTGCCACTCCTTGTTCATAATCCATCAAATCTTTACCCAAAACTTGAAAACTTCACAACACAAAACTTAAAGAAAGAAATCTCGTGAGCTCCGTTAGCGAAAGAAAACAAAAGGCCACTTCAAGGTACTGTAATTAAATCATTCTTTATTTATATTGGTGTTAAACCTACTGTATTCCAACTTCTATATGGTTTATAAACTATTTTACTAGCCATAGATTCATCAAAATAAGCAAACAACACACGTAAAACAGAATCTGTCAAAAACAGAACAGTCTGTAGTAATCTGTAGCTAGCACAAGATCTGGAACCCCAAAAATTCTAAAATAAATTTCTGGACGTTAGGAATTTATCTATTAATCATCTGCAAAAATAATTAACTAAATATCACTTTCCAAATAAAAATGGCAGCAGTTCTCGTGAGCGCTAAAGTTTCTGTTTTTTACAGCAGGACAAGACTTTCCCCAAGTCTTCCCAACGGTTCTACTTGGCACAAACACTAATTAAACACAAAAAACAACACCAAACATGAGGAGCTAGATTAAATATTATTACTCAACAGGAGAAAAAAGCAAGGAATAAAAATAAATTGGGTTGCCTCCCAACAAGCGCTATCGTTTAACGCCCCTAGCTAGGCATAAAAAGCAAGGATAGATCTGGGTGTTGCCATCTTTGGTAGGCAAGCCATAAGTGGCTATCATAATAGATTCATAAGGTAATTTAATTTTCTTTCTAGGAAAGTGTTCCATGCCTTTCCTTAATGGAAATTGGAATCTAATATTTCATTCCTTCATATCAATAATTGCACCAATCGTTCTAAGGAAAGTTCTACCAAGAATAATAGGACATGAAGGATTGCAATCTATGTCAAGAACAATAAAATCTACGGGCACATATTCCTATTTGCAACAATAAGAACATCATTAATTCTTCCCATAGGTTTCTTAATAGTGGAATCCGCAAGGTGCAAGTTTAAAGAGCAATCATCAAAATCACGGAAACCTAACAAATCAAACAAAGTCTTTGGAATCGTGGAAACACTAGCACCCAAATCACACAAAGCATAGCATTCATGATATTTAATTTTAATTTTAATAGTAGGTTCCCACTCATCATAAAGTTTTCTAGGGATAGAAACTTCCAACTCAAGTTTTTCTTCATAAGATTGCATCAAAGCATCAACGATATGTTGGTAAAAGCTTTATTTTGGCTTATAAGCATGAGGAGAATTTAGCACAGATTGCAACAATGAAATACAATCTATCAAAGAGCCAGTATCATAATTACATCCTTGAATCCAAAAATAGTAGGTTCATTAACATCTAGAGTTTTGATCTCTTCAATCCTACTCTTTCAATTTAGCATCAGATCTAAAGACTCCGAATTTTTGGAACGCCTTCTAGGTAAAGGTGGATCATATTCAGTCCCATCATTATCAAGATTCATATTGCAAAACAAAGATTTAATAGGGGACACATCAATAACTTTTAGATCTTCATCTTTATTATCATGGAAACTATAAGAACACGCTCTTATAAAGGAATCTTTCTTAGCACGCATCCTAGCGGTTCTTTCTTTGCACTCATCAATGGAAATTCTCATGGACTTTGAGAGACTCATTGATATCATGCTTAGGTGGAATAGATCTAAGTTTCAAAAATCAACATCAAGAGAAATTCTATCAACGTTCCTAGCCAACTCATCAATCTTAAGCAATTTCTCTCAATCAAAGCATTGAAATCTTTTGCGAAGTAATAAATTCTTTAATATTAGATTCAAAATCAGAGGGCATCTTATTGTAATTTCCATAAGAATTGTTGTAGGAATTACCATAATTATTAGAGGAATTACTAGGATAAGGCCTAGGATTAAATTCCTCTATACGCGTTGTTACCAAAATTGTTCCTACCAACAAAATTCACATCCATAGATTCATTATTATTCTCAATCAAAGTAGACAAGGGCATATCATTAGGATCAGAATAAACACTCTTATTAGCAAATAATTTCATAAGTTCATCCATCTTTCCACTCAAAACATTAATTTCTTCTATCGCATGCACTTTTATTAGTAGATCTTTCAGTGTGCCATTGAGAATAATTAACCATAATATTATCTAGGAGTTTAGTAGCTTCTCCTAAAGTGATTTCCATAAAAGTGCCTCCCGCGGCCGAATCTAAAGATTTCTAGAAGCAAAATTCAATCCGGCATAAAATTTTTGTATAATCATCCACAAATTCAAACCATGAGTAGGGCAATTACGTATAATTAATTTCATCCTCTGCCAAGCTTGTGCAACATGTTCATGATCAAGTTGCTTAAAATTCATAATATCATTTCTAAGAGAGATGATCTTAGCGGGAGGAAAATACTTAGAGATAGAAGCATCTTTGCACTTATTCCATGAATCAATACTATTTTAGGCAAAGACGAAAACCAAGCTTTAGCACGATCTCTAAGCGAAAAGGAATAGCTTCAATTTAACAATATCATTATCCACATCTTTCTCTTTTGCATATCACACAAATCAACGAAGCTATTTAGATGGGTAGCGGCATCTTCACTAGGAAGGCCGAAAACGGATCTTTCATGACAAAGTCAGCAAGGCAGCATTAATTTCACAAGATTCAGCATCGGTAAGAGGAGCAATCGGAGTGCTAATAAAATCATTGTTGTTGGTATTGGTAAGTCACACAATTTAGTGTTATCTTGAGCCATCGTGACAAGCAAGCAATCCAACACACAAGCAAACAAGAAACGGCAAAAAGAGGCAAATAGAGAAGAGAGGAGGATAGAGAGAGAGGGCGAATAAAACGCAAGGGTGAAGTGGGGAGAGGAAAACGAGAGGCAAATGGAATAATGTAATGCGGGAGATAAGGGTTGTGATGGGTACTTGGTATGTGACTTTTGCGTAGACCTCCCGACAACGGCGCCAGAAATCCTTCTTGCTACCTCTGAGCACTTGCGTTGGTTTTCCCTTGAAGAGGAAAGGGTGGTGCAGCAAAGTAGCGTAAGTATTCCTCAGTTTTTAGAACCAAGGTATCAATCCAGTAGGAGGCTAAGCGCGAGTCCCTCGCACCTACACAAAACAAATAAATCCTCGCGACCAACGCGATAAGGGGTTGTCAATCCCTACACTGTCACTTAGGAGAGTGAGATCTGATAGATATGATAAGATAATATTTTTGGTATTTTTATGATAAAGATGCAAAGTAAAATAAAAAAAGAAATAAACTAAGTATTGGAAGATTAATATGATGAAGATAGACCCCGGGGCCATAGGTTTCACTAGTGGCTTCTCTCAAGAGCATAAGTATTTTACGGTGGGTGAACAGAATTACTTGTTGAGCAATTGACAGAATTGAGCATAGTTATGAGAATATCTAGGTATGATCATGTATATAGGCATCACGTCCAAGACAAGTAGACCGACTCCTGCCTGCATCTACTACTATTACTCCACTCATCGACCGCTATCCAGCATGCATCTAGAGTATTAAGTTCATAGAAAGAGTAACGCCTTAAGCAAGATGACATGATGTAGAGGGAATAAACTCATGCAATATGATACCATCTTGTTATCCTCGATGGCAACAATACAATACGTGCCTTGCTTCCCATACTGTCACTGGGAAAGGACACCGCAAGATTGAACCCAAAGTTAAGCACTTCTCCCATTGCAAGAAAGATCAATCTAGTAGGAAAACCAAACTGATAATTCAAAGAGACTTGCAAAGATAACCAATCATACATAAAAAATTTAGAGAAGATTCAAATATTGTTCATAGGTAAACTTGATCATAAACCCACAATTCATCGGTCTCAACAAACACACCGCAAAAGAAGATTACATCGAATAGATCTCCACAAGAGAGGGGGAGAACTTTGTATTGAGATCCAAAAAGAGAGAAGAAGCCATCTAGCTAATAACTATGGACCCGTGGGTCTAAGGTAAACTACTCACACTTCATCGGAAGGGCTATGGTGTTGATGTAGAAGCCCTCCGTGATCGATGCCCCCTCCGGCGGAGCTCCGGAACAGGCCCCAAGATGGGATCTCGTGGATACAGAAAGTTACGGCGGTGGAATTAGGGTTTTGGCTTCATATCTGATCGTTTGGGGGTACGTAGGTATATATAGGAGGAAGAAGTGCATCGGTGGAGCAACAGGGGGGCCACGAGGGTGGAGGGCGCGCCTGGGGGGGTAGGCGCGCCCCCCTACCTCGTGGCCTCCCTGTTGGTTGCTTGATGTAGGGTCCAAGTCTCCTGGATAATGTTCGGTGAGAAAATCACGCTCCCGAAGGTTTCATTCCGTTTGGACTCCGTTTGATATTCCTTTTCTTCGAAACCCTAAAATAGGCAAAAAAACATCAATTATGGCTAGGGCCTCCGGTTAATAGGTTAGTCCCAAAAATAATATAAAAGTGTATAATAAAGCCCAATAATGTCCAAAACAGTAGATAATATAGCATTGGAGCAATCAAAATTATAGATACATTGGAGACGTATCAAACCAATAAGATTGCACACAAAACAGATCCGGCAAGAAAACGACGAAAGGAAAAAGAGGGCGAATAAAACGGCAAATTTTTTTGAATTGGGGGAGAGGAAAACGAGAGGCAAATGGCAAATAATGTAAATTGTGAGGAGATGATATTTGTGATTAGGAACCTGTATATGTTGAAGATCCTCCCGACAACGGTGCCAGAAATTCCTTTTGATGTCGCTTGAAGCTACGTCGGTATTTCCCCAAAGAGGAAGGGATGATGCAGCACAACGCGCGTAGGTATTTCCCTCAGATATGAAACCAAGGTTATCGAACCAGTAGGAGAACCAAGCAACACAACGTAAACAACACCTGCACACAAATAACAACTTCTCGCAACCCGACGTGTTAAAGGGGTTGTCAATCCCTTCCGGGGTACGGCGCCTCAAGATAGGCAAACGGACGTGAGGTAAATTTGTAGTAGATTGATAGATCGAACGCCAAATAAAATAAATAAGAATAAATTGCAGCAAGGTATTTTTGTATTTTTGGTTTAGTAGATCTGAAAATAAATGCAAAGGAAAAGTAGATTCGCAAAGGCAAATATATGAGAAAGAGACCCGGGGCCGTAGGTTTCACTAGTGGCTTCTCTCGAGAAAAATAGCAAATGGTGGGTGAACAAATTACTGTTGGGAAATTGATAGAACTTCAAATACTCATGACGATATCCAGGCAATGATCATTACATAGGCATCACGTCCAAGATTAGTAGACCGACTCCTGCCTGCATCTACTACTATTACTCCACACATCGACCGCTATCCAGCATGCATCTAGTGTATTAAGTTCATGGAGAAATGGAGTAATGCAATAAGAATGATGACATGATGTAGACAAGATCTATCTATGTAGAGATAGACCCCATCATTTTATCCTTAGTAGTAACAATACATACGTGTCGGTTCCCCTTCTGTCACTGGGATCAAGCACCGTAAGATCGAACCCACTACAAAGCACCTCTTCCCATTGCAAGATAAATAGATCAAGTTGGCCAAACAAAACCCAAATATCGGAGAAGAAATACGAGGCTATAAGCAATCATGCATAAAAGAGATCAAAGAAACTCAAATACTTTCATGGATATAAAAAGATAGATCTGATCATAAACTCAAAGTTCATCGATCCCAACAAACACACCACAAAAGAGTTACATCATATGGATCTCCAAGAGACCATTGTAATTGAGAATCAAGGGAGAGAGTGTGGCACCCCGGCTCAGAGAAAACTGGAATGCCTAGTATTCCAGCCCAGAGATCGAGGTGAGTCTTCTGGAATACGGCACTACTTAGTATAGAACAAACCAGCTCTCTATTACAACACGAATATGAATACAAGTGTTCCAATATTACAATGAATAACATCGGCACGGCGACATACGCCAACCACGGTTGCTCTATACAAGCAGCATAACAACTCGAAGCAGCGGAACAACGAACGGCGATGATGGACTCCAATCCGCAGGGACTCTGGCTGGAACGTTTATCCAACCTCGCGAACAGGGAACAACACCAAACAAGCAAGCAATCCAGGCACGACCTGCAAACTGGCATGACACGCCAGGTCAGTACATTGAATGTACTTGCAAGCTCACAATAACCAGAAGCATTCAAGACAAACAACAGCATGGCAATTACAGGTTAAGCAGGAATTATCATGAGATCATCAGATAACATGGCATGAACAACATGAACATAATATCGCTAGAACAATAGGAGCATGGCATGAACATATAAATCTGATGATACTAGCATGCAACATGATGACACTATATGCACCATTTATTCTGTTCGGGTTACCTCGTAACCATCACATGCATCACTTACCAACTTCGGACATTACACGATCATCTCAGGATCAAATCAAGCTTGGTATAAACAATACCGTAGTAATCATCAAATGACCACAAGGAGCTTGATCTTTACCCACGATTCTCGCACAACATCACGAATATCCAACAACTCGGTATCCTCGATACCACGGTGATCATTCCGGCGATCACAACCATGACCAACACTTGGTCTCAAACGGTGATCCTTCCGGCGATCACAACCAACTTATCTCATCGAACCGGGGTTGTTATTAAGCACATTATTATTATTACTGTTGACTCACAGTGTGACCAACTACGAACTGGGCCCTTATCCGCGGGCGCGGCTATCGATAGATTTAATATACACTCTGCAGAGGTTAGTACACTGTACCCACACTACGGAACCCATGGCCTCGCACTCCCATTCGGGTGGACCAACGGCGTTCCGACAAAACCGATCTACTGCCATGACACTCTCCCGGCCACTCCAACCCTCCAACTGGGCTAGTCTGGGTGGCCCCGTGTCTACCAAAGACACAACGACCACCGTCATGGCCAAAACGTCCCTCACGGGGACCGTCCCTCACGGGGACCGGATCCATAATAACTACAACGGGCACACAAGGTTATGTCTGCTTACCGGGCCAGGGTATCGCACGCCCACGACCTTCCCTAGTTGGAGGCACCGGTGAGAGGCATGACAATAGACCCAGTTAGGACCTTCCCATAAAGGTAAGCGTGGTTGCACTGTTCAGTTCGATATGGTGGCACCATGACTCAGTCAACAGGTGTTCAAGTTCAATTTAATCCGGTTAAACTTGAATGTAAATATGTTGAGCCATGATAAAATAACATGATACAATTACAATGCATGAGCATGATATCAACATAATCATGAGGGTACAACATAACTACCCACCATATCAACAATGAATCATATCCAACTAAGCATGGCATACTGACTAACATGAACATCATAAGTACATACTTCTCCGAAACATAGCATGACCACTAGCATCAACAATAAATATCAAGCAAGACATATCAACAATGCCATCATGCAAGCACTTAACCAACTGTATGCAATGGAACAAGCATAACAGCGGTACTCGGGACAGACGGCAGTCATGCACCGAAGACCATTACCAACCTCAAATAACTACTAGCAAGCATACGCATATGAAAGAATACTAGCAACTAGCAGGGCATGACAACTAGGTGCATAACAACATAGCAAGAAAGTAAGCATGAATCCATAAGCAATATCGAAACAACTATAACCATATTTTAAGCAAGCAAACATTTAATAAATATTCAAGTTGAAAACCATGGCTACTGCATGACTATCATGCAAGTGGGTATTGTGGCTTGCTTGGGGTGATGGAGACTCCAGGAAGAAGTGCGTTGAAGCCGCGGAACGACACGTCGGACGGTGCATTCTCGGAGGGGGCTGATTAGAGGCAAGGGCAAAATGGTCATTTTCACTGTGATAACACCTAGTGAAAATATTACCAAAAGATAGAGCTCGACGATACGAAGAAGTGAGTGCTGGTTTCACCTCAATCGGAGTTACGGTTGAAAAGTTGTGAGGAGTTGAAGATCGGGGACCAATTTGTGAAGACTTTATCACCAACAAGTCCCTGACGGCTGAAAATAGAAAACGCCTTTCAGAGGAATAAGTTTTCAGAACTGAGCAAACGTATTCAAGGCTAAAGTAGAATGGAAGTGCGCTTTCCTTAAAGGAAAACGTATTTTGGGAAATACGTCTCCACTTACGCTGAGCTGGCAAGGGGTGGGGGCGATCGGGTCATCTCCTTCCTCTCGCTCCTGTGCTCCCGTGAGGAGAGGAGAGGAAGCAGGGGAGGGGAGGCAAGGGGGCCAGTCGGCTCCGGCCACCTCTGGCCAGGGCGCGGCCACCAAAGGGTACGGGGCAGTCCAGCGCCTCCTCCTGGAGCAGCAGCAGCGCTGGGGAGAGGTCGGGGCGACGACGGCTCGCGGGGACTGGGACACAGGCGGCGGACTCCGGTGATGAGCCCGCCCAACCCCGGCCACCTCTGGTCGAGCTGAGGGCACCGACTGGCTCTGGGGAGGACCATGCACCCATTCAGAGGAGTACAGGGCACCGGGGAGGACTAGAATGGCCGCGGGGAGAGGAGGACAGAGAGGACCGAGGCAGTCGGGGCGGTGGTGGAACTCAGTGGTGCGGCCATCTCCGGCGAGGGGCGAGGGGTGGGGCAGCTTATTGGGATGAGGGGAACTCGGTGGACATCTCGGAACGGCGAGGGGAGGCTTGGTTTGGCCGGAACCATGCCGAGGCCGAGGCGGCCATGGCGAACTCTGGCGAAAAGAAGAAAGGGCCGAGGGCTCTGGTGGGCGAGGAGGCTTGGGGAGAGGCTGGTGAGGTGCGGAGGGACTCGGGGCACGCTTTAATAGCCGCGGGGAAGGCTCTGGAGCTCACAAGCGAGCTCCTGACCAAGCTTTAATGGCGGGCAGAGGCAGGGCAAGGCACGGGCATGGTGTTTGCGATGCATTTATGGCTAACCACGACGAAGAACCGATGCAGGGCGACGCAGTCGAGCACGGACGAGCTCCTAGACAAGGTTTGAGGTCGAGACGAGGAGGGAGGAGACGAGCATAGTGGTCGGAACCAGCCAGAGCACGCCTGCAGCCCTGACGCAAGCGTGATCACCACGCGCACTGGAGCAAGCGGCGCTCTTTGGCGTGGCCAACCATGTCCAGTGGATGGAGCTTTGTGCCCTTAGTCCAACTGAAGAAATAAATCGGTCCAGGGGCAAAGAAGAGATTTGCACTTAGCTCCAAAAGTAAATCAGTAAGAAGGTGTTTGTAACTTCCTGTGGTTAAACCAGCTAGGTAACGTGGTAACTAGTTTGTCTAATGATGATCACATACTAAGGTGATGCTGATAACCAAAAATCAGACTAATAGGAGGAGTTTAGATGAGGGTTGCAGTAGAAAGTGCAAATCTGGCCAGAATTAGGGGTTTGGATGATGCACTCACATACTTGATCTCTGTGAGCTGAAATTTGGCAGATAGGGGTTATATGATGATATGAAGCTTCTGTAAATATTTCATGCCATTTGGAAATACTAAAGTGGCACTTGCTTCACAAAGCTTCATTCTGGACAGAAACTTGGAAACATTTCACAGGGCAATTGGATTAAATAGTTGAGCTAAAACTTGGTGGAGGGAGTTTATATGGATTCAAGAATTACCTGGAATATTTTCAGCTTAAATGCAGGAATATAAAATATAGTTGCTTCACAAAATGAAAATCTGACCAGAAACTAAGATTTGGATCTGGGCTCACATAGATGAGTTACATGAGCTCATATTTGGAGGAGAGTCATTATTTGACAATAGGAAGGACCTTGCAAAACTTTAACTCATTTGGATATGTCTAGCTTGTACTTCCTTCACAATCACTTCCCTTAGACAGGAAATTTGAAAAATTGCTCAGGAATATTTACTAGGCAAATTGAGTTGAATTTTGGCATGAGCCAATGATATGGACAGGAAAAGCTGTTCAAGAAGTTTGGGGTCAATCAAGCAAATATAAATAGCACTTCCTTTGCAAAGTGTCATTTAGGATAGAATAGGAATATAATTATTGGAGGATTATTTTTGAACATGGCAATGAAATATTTTGCCATATTTGAGCAATATAGGACCCAAAAAATTTATGAGAATTATTTGGGAATTTTAGGAGTGACAGAAATATAGGTTGCTTCACAACCTAGGGTTTTAAGGGTTATTCCTTTATCAGAAAAGGAATATTCCCAACAAAAGAATTTTGGGGATGAGGGTGACAAGCCACTATAAAACCTAGGAAGACATGATCTTACCAAGTTTCAGAACCACATAGCCACGGAAAAGCAAAACAAAACCGGAAATCCAAGAAAAAGAAAAGGGCAAAAATCCAGGCTGTTACAAACCTTCCCCCCTTAAAGAAATCTCGTCCTCGAGATTTGGTTGCTCGGGGTTAAATAATCTTTCTGACTTGAAGAAGTTGTTTCCAACTCAGGTTTCCTTTATTCATTCTCATATAATATTTCCACTGTATTGGATCTAACTGACTGTCTTGATCTGGGGTGGTTTGCTTCACCGTATCTGCCATTCTGACAGGACGTACCTCATATGTTCCTGTTTTTACTGACTCAAATTTTCATATTTGTTGGCTGAGCTAGCATCCGAAATATTATTTGTATGGACATACTTGTCCTTCTTGATATTGATCCTTGCTAGAAATGTTATTCTAGTATCGAGTACCGAGAATATTCCATGGAGTTGGGGAACATATCTTCTCGTGGAACAAAGAATCTCTTCTACTCAGGCATCGGTTTCCTCGGATATATGCATGCCTTCTGGGTCCAAAACGGTGATGTGGATCATACCTGTTTTTGCTAACGCATGCTGACATCTTGCATGAGTTTCTGACTTATCTTGACTGGCTTCACAGTCTTGAGTATCCAAGTTGTACCAAAGGTTTGACTGTCGCTTGTCGTGACTGATAGAAAAATGCACCACCTCCTGATGATAAGATTTGTAGACTTGATTGGCGGTGATCTTGGCAAAGAATCCCATCCACATAGGCTATGCTTTTAATTGTTTTCCCTATGCGAGAGATAACAATCCTCAAAGTATATGTTTTCACACTGATTCTTCATTTTTGCCAGTATCTCCATGGGAATAACAGTCCGTGCGATGCTCCATCGTGGGTGTTGAGGTCAATATATTGAGTTGTCCATGAGTCTGATCGGACAGACTCGGGTATTCAATGCCGACAGTTCTGAGCATCCTTTGGACTGAACGGGTTGCCTCGCTATGAGGTCCTTACCACAATGGAGTATACCTCTTAGGTGGATCTTTGCTTGGGTTTTGCTGTGGAATAAGACGGTCTTGGGCATCCACATTTTTCACATAATAACCGGCATACCTGTATTGTTGGTCTTGCTCTTTCATTATTACTTTCTTCATCGGGATCCTCAACTAAAAGAGCGGGGCCTTATATATATCCTTGATTATTTTCGTGGCCCTGAATACTGTTACATACAATATCTGGCAATCATACCTTGGTCTAGTTCAGGTTTTGAGCCTCGGTATATTTATCCGGCTCACGTGTGGTTATACAGATCTCAATACTGTTGTGGATTAGGCCGGACAGTGATAGGGTTAATAACATCATATTGTTGGATGTGCGGGACTGATCTTGATAATCACTGCCAAGATTATTGTCGCAATGTTGTCTTTCCTTCAAGACTTGTTGATTATGGAATCACCCACTGGTTTTTGTTTCTAGAATAATCGGTGAGGTTGTCGGATTTGTACCGTGAATTCTTCCTTGTGTGAGAGACTTGCATGGACTTGGAAGCATTCTCATTAAATGAACAAATATATGATTCTCGAGGCATACCTTTGTTCTGACGGATTTTTGTTTCAGACCAAATTGTCGCAGATCCGTCACTTGGAAAACACTGCCATATGCTGACAATTCATAATTTAATGTCTTGTACTAGTATCATACTAAAGAAGATTGGGCAGCTTGCATTTGGAAACCACCGGGATATCGTGCTGAGGAAGACTGGGTGGCTTATGCTCGAAGCCTTTGGTGGATATCTTCTTGAGGAAAAACGGGGTATCGTACCTCATAAGCTTCCCCCCTTAAAGACTTTGCTAGTGAAGACGCGATACCTTATGCCAGAAGCTTTTGCAGTATTTTATCGAGAAGACTGAATATCTTGTATGGGAATCCATTCATTCCCTACCGATGCAGACTGGGAACCTTATCTTTGTATACTTCGTCAATTTGTGAAGAAGGACGGGACTGATTTTCTTGGTGATATATATATATATATTCTTGTCAGTCCATTAGCTGATTATTTATATGACAAGAATTGTCTAGCTGTCCTTACTGAATTCACCGTGCAATTGGACTGACTTCTGGGTGCCACAATGTTAATTTTGACTTATGGCACATTCAATCATTGTGCATAGCCCATACCTTTGACTTGAAATGCACGGTTGATCCAATTTTGTCCTCTTTCTGATTTAATCTTTGCTGCGATAAAGTGTATCTCTGACAGGTTCTTATTGCTGAAAATCTGATCAAAATACAATTTGTATCTGGACGGATGTCTGCAATACAATGTTGTCGGCTGAAAACCTGAATTTCTTGGTGCATATCTATACTGATTACGGCTTCTTCTGATCCGGTGTCGGTCAAGGAATAATTTCCATAAGGGGGTAACACCGAGGATTCAAAACAAAGAAGCACGAGAAAACGATTTATTGCAACAAAGCACACAGCAGACAAGCTATAAAGCTGCTCCACACAGGCACACACAAGCATGATACTACATCGGATGCACAAGCACTACACGAAGGATTACATCCTACGCTTGAGCAAATGCTCTCGCACTGAGGAAACTAAGGGAGTAGCGAGTGTAACCGCTGTTGGGGAACATAGTAATTTCAAAAATTTCCTACGCACACGCAAGATCATGGTGATGCATAGCAACGAGAGGGGAGAGTGTGATCTACGTACCCTTGTAGATCGACAACGGAAGCATTAGCACAACGTGGTTGATGTAGTCGTACGTCTTCACGGCCCGACCGATCAAGCACCGAAACTACGGCACCTCCGAGTTCTAGCACACGTTCAGCTCGATGACGATCCCCGGACTCCGATCCAGCAAAGTGTCGGGGAAGAGTTCCGTCAGCACGACGGCGTGGTGACGATCTTGATGTTCCTACCGTCGCAGGGCTTCGCCTAAGCACCGCTACAATATTATCGAGGACTATGGTGGAAGGTGGCACCGCACACGGCTAAGAATATGATCACGTGGATCAACTTGTGTGTCTAGGGGTGCTCCCTGCCTCCGTATATAAAGGATCAAAGGGGGGGTGCGGCCGGCCAGGAGAGGGCGCGCCAGGAGGAGTCCTACTCCCTCCGGGAGTAGGATTCCCCCCTTTCCTAGTTGGAATAGGATTCGGGAGGGGGGAAAGAGGAGAGAGAGAAGGAAGGGGGGCGCCGGCCCCCTCTCCTTGTCCTATTCGGACTAGGGGGGAGGGGCGCGCGGCCCAGCCCTGGCCACCTCTCCTCTCTTCCACTAAGGCCCACTAAGGCCCATATACCTCCCGGGGGGTTCCGGTAACCTCCCGGTACTCCGGTAAAATCCCGATTTCACCCGGAACACTTCCGATATCCAAATATAGGCTTCCAATATATCAATCTTTATGTCTCGACCATTTCGAGACTCCTCGTCATGTCCGTGATCACATCCGGGACTCCGAACAAACTTCGGTACATCAAAATGCATAAACTCATAATATAACTGTCATCGTAAACCTTAAGCGTGCGGACCCTACGGGTTCGAGAACAATGTAGACATGACCGAGACATGTCTCCGGTCAATAACCAATAGCGGAACCTGGATGCTCATATTGGCTCCTACATATTCTACGAAGATCTTTATCGGTCAGACCGCATAACAACATACGTTGTTCCCTTTGTCATCGGTATGTTACTTGCCCGAGATTCGATCGCGGTATCTCAATACCTAGTTCAATCTCGTTACCGGCAAGTCTCTTTACTCGTTCCGTAATACATCACTCGCAACTAACTCATTAGTTGCAATGCTTGCAAGGCTTATGTGATGTGCATTACCGAGAGGGCCCAGAGATACCTCTCCGACAATCGGAGTGACAAATCCTAATCTCGAAATACGCCAACCCAACATGTACCTTGGAGACACCTGTAGAGCACCTTTATAATCACCCAGTTACGTTGTGACGTTTGGTAGCACACAAAGTGTTCCTCCGGCAAACGGGAGTTGCATAATCTCATAGTCATAGGAACATGTATAAGTCATGAAGAAAGCAATAGCAACATACTAAACGATCGGGTGCTAAGCTAATGGAATGGGTCATGTCAGTCAGATCATTCACTAATGATGTGATCCCGTTAATCAAATAACAACTCTTTGTCTATGGTTAGGAAACATAACCATCTTTGATTAACGAGCTAGTCAAGTAGAGGCATACTAGTGACACTCTGTTTGTCTATGTATTCACACATGCATTATGTTTCCGGTTAATACAATTCTAGCATGAATAATAAACATTTATCATGATATAAGGAAATAAATAATAACTTTATTATTGCCTCTAGGGCATATTTCCTTCAGTCTCCCACTTGCACTAGAGTCAATAATCTAGATTACACAGTAATGATTCTAACACCCATGGAGCCTTGGTGCTGATCATGTTTTGCTCGTGGAAGAGGCTTTAGTCAATGGGTCTGCTACATTCAGATCCGTATGTATCTTGCAAATCTCAATGTCCCCACCTGGACTAGATCCCAGATGGAATTGAAGCGTCTCTTGATGTGCTTGGTTCTCTTGTGAAATCTGGATTCCTTTGCCAGGGCAATTGCACCAGTATTGTCACAAAAGATTTTCATTGGACCCGATGCACTAGGTATGACACCTAGATTGGATATGAACTCCTTCATCCAGACTCGCTTCGTTTGCTGCTTCCGAAGCAGCTATGTACTCTGCTTCACATGTAGATCCCGCCACAACGCTTTGTTTAGAACTGCACCAACTGACAGCTCCGCCGTTTAATGTAAACACGTATCCGGTTTGTGATTTATAATTGTCCGGATCAGTGTCAAAGCTTGCATCAACGTGACCATTTACTATGAGCTCTTTGTCACCTCCATATATGAGAAACATATCATTAGTCCTTTTCAGGTATTTCAGATGTTCTTGACCGCTGTCCAGTGATCCACTCCTGGATTACTTTGGTACCTCCCTGCTAGACTTATAGCAAGACACACATCAGGTCTGGTACACAACATTGCATACATGATAGAGCCTATGGCTGAAGCATAGGGAACATCTTTCATTTTCTCTCTATCTTCTGCATTGGTCGGGCATTGAGTCTTACTCAATTTTCACACCTTTAACACAGGCAAGAATCCTTTCTTTGCTTGATCCATTTAGAACTTCTTCAAAATTTTGTCAAGGTATGTGCTTTGTGAAAGTCCAATTAAGCGTCTTGATCTATCTCTATAGATCTTAATGCCCAATATGTATGCAGCTTCACCGAGGTCTTTCATTGAAAAACTCTTATTCAAGTATCCCTTTATGCTATTCAGAAATTCTATATCATTTCCGATTAGTAATATGTCATCTACATATAATATCAGAAATGCTACAGAGCTCCCACTCACTTTCTTGTAAATACAGGCTTCTCCAAAAGTCTGTACAAAACAAATGCTTTGATCACACTATCAAAGCGTTTATTCCAACTCGAGAAGCTTGCACCAGTCATAAATGGATCGCTGGAGCTTGCATACTTTGTTAGCTCCCTTTGGATCGACAAAACCTTCCGGTTGCATCATATACAACTCTTCTTCCAGAAATCCATTCAGGAATGCAGTTTTGACATCCATCTGCCAAATTTCATAATTATAAAATGCGGCAATTGCTAACATGATTCGGACAGACTTAAGCATCGCTACGGGTGAGAAGGTCTCATCGTAGTCAATCCCTTGAACTTGTCGAAAACCTTTTGCGACAAGTCGAGCTTTGTAGACAGTATTACTTACCGTCAGCGTCAGTCTTCTTCTTGAAAGATCCATTTATTCTCAATTGCTTGCTGATCATTGGGCAAGTCAACCAAAGTCCATACTTTGTTCTCATACATGGATCCCATCTCAGATTTCATGGCTTCAAGCCATTTTGCGGAATCTGGGCTCACCATCGCTTCTTCATAGTTCGTAGGTTCATCATGATCTAGTAGCATGACTTCCAGAACAGGATTACCGTACCACTCTGGTGCGGATCTTACTCTGGTTGATCTACGAGGTTCAGTAGTATCTTGTTCTGAAGTTTCATGATCATCATCATTAGCTTCCTCACTAATTGGTGTAGGTGTCACAGAAACTGGTTTCTGTGATGTACTACTTTCCAATAAGGGAGCAGGTACAGTTACTCGTCAAAGTTCTACTTTCCTCCCACTCATTTCTTTCGAGAGAAACTCCTCTCTAGAAAGTTTCCGAATTTAGCATCAAAAGTCTTGCCTTCGGATCTGTGATAGAAGGTGTATCCAATAGTTTCCTTTGGATATCCTATGAAGACACATTTCTCCGATTTGGGTTCGAGCTTATCAGGTTGAAGCTTTTTCACATAAGCATCGCAGCCCCAAACTTTCAGAAACGACAACTTTGTTTCTTGCTAAACCATAGTTCATAAGGCGTCATCTCAACGGATTTTGATGGTGCCCTATTTACACGTGAATGCGGCTGTCTCTAGAGCATAATCCCAAAACGATAGCGGTAAATCAGTAAGAGACATCATAGATCGCACCATATCATAGTAAAGTAAGATTACGACGTTCGGACACACCATTACTGCTGTGGTGTTCCGGGTGGCGTGAGTTGCGAAACTATTCCGCATTGTTTCAAATGTACACCAAACTCGTAACTCAAATATTCTCCTCCACGATCAGATCGTAGAATTTATTTTTCTTGTTACGATGATTTTCAACTTCACTCTGAAATTCTTTGAACTTTTCAAATGTTTCGGACTTATGTTTCATTAAGTAGATATACCCATATCTGCTTAAGTCATCTGTGAAGGTGAGAAAATAACGATATCCGCCACGAGCCTCACATTCATCGGACCACATACATCTGTATGTATGATTTCCAACAAATCTGTTTGCTCTCTCCATAGTACCGGAGAACGGTGTTTTTGTCATCTTACCCAGAAGGCACGGTTCGCAAGTACCAAGTGATTCATAATCAAGTGGTTCCAAAAGTCCATCAGGTATGGAGTTTCTTCATGCGCTTTACACCGATATGACCCAAACGGGTGCTACAAATAAGTTGCACTATCATTATCACTATGCTGATCTTTTGGCTTCAACATTATGAATATGTGTGTCACTACTATCGAGATTTAATAAGAATAGACCACTCTTTAAGGGTGCATGACCATAAAAGATATTACTCATATAAATAGAACAACCATTATTCTCTGATTTAAATGAATAACCGTCTCGCATCAAACAAGATCCAGATATAATGTTCATGCTTAACGCAGGCACCAAATAACAATTATTTAGGTCTAATACTAATCCCGAAGGTAGATGTAGAGGTAGTGTGCCGACCGCGATCACATCGACTGTGGAACCATTTCCCACGCGCATCGTCACCTGTCCTTAGCCAATCTTCGCTTAATCCGTAGTCCCTAGTTTCGAGTTGCAAATGTTAGCAACAGAACCAGTATCAAATACCCAGGTGCTACTGCGAGCATTAGTAAGGTACACATCAATAACATGTATATCACATATACCTTTGTTCACCTTGCCATCCTTCTTATCCGCCAAATACTTGGGGCAGTTCCGCTTCCAGTGACCAGTCTGCTTGCAGTAGAAGCACTCAGTTTCAAGCTTAGGTCTAGGTTTGGATTTCTTCTCTTGAGTAGCAACTTGCTTTGTTCTTTTTGAAGTTCCCCTTCTTCTTTCCTTTGCCCTTTTTCTTGAAACTAGTGGTCTAGTTGACCATCAACACTTGATGCTTCTTCTTGATTTCTACCTCCGCAGCTTTCAGCATTGCGAAGAGCTCGGGAATAGTCTTATTCATCCCTTGCATATTATAGTTCATCACGAAGCTCTTGTAGCTTGGTGGCAGTGATTGGAGAATTCTGTCAATGACAGTAATCATCTGGAAGGTTAACTCCCAATTGAATCAAGTGATTATTATACCCAGACATTTTGAGTATATGCTCACTGACAGAACTGTTCTCCTCCATCTTGCAGCTATAGAACTTATTGGAGACTTCATATCTCTCAATCCAGGCATTTGCTTGAAATATTAACTTCAACTCCTAGAACATCTCATATGCTCCATGACGTTCCAAACGTCGTTGAAGTCCCGATTCTAAGCCGTAAAGCATGGCACTATCGAGTAGTCATCAGCTTTGCTCTGCCAGACGTTCATAACATCTGGTGCTGCTCCAGCAGCAGGCCTGGCACCCAGCGGTGCTTCCATGATGTAATTCTTCTGTGCAGCAATGAGGATAATCCTCAAGTTACGGACCCAGTCCGTGTAATCGCTACCACCATCTTTCAACTTTGCTTTCTCAAGGAACGCATTAAAATTCAACGGAACAACAGCACGGGCCATCTATCTACAATCAAACATAAACAAGCAAGATACTAGCAGGTACTAAGTTCATGGTAAATTTAGGTTCAATTAATCATATTACTAAAGAACTCCCACTTAGATAGACATCCCTCTAATCCTCTAAGTGATTACGTGATCCAAATCAACTAAACCATGTCCGATCATCACGTGAGATGGAGTAGTTTCATTGGTGAACATCACTATGTTGATCATATCTACTATATGATTCACGCTCGACCTTTCAGTCTCCGTGTTCCGAGGCCATATTTGTATATGCTTGGCTCGTCAAGTATAACCTGAGTATTCCGCATGTGCAACTGTTTTGCACCCGTTGTATTTGAACGTAGAGCCTATCACACCCGATCATCACGTGGTGTCTCAGCACGAAGATCTTTCGCAACGGTGCATACTCAGGGAGAACACTTCTTGATAATTAGTGAGAGATCATCTTAAAATGCTACCGTCAATCAAAGCAAGATAAGATGCATAAAAGATAAACATCACATGCAATCAATATAAGTGATATGATATGTCCATCATCATCTCGTGCTTGTGATCTTCATCTTCGAAGCACCGTCGTGATCACCATCGTCATCGGCGCGACACCTTGATCACCATCGTAGCATCATTGTCTTCTCGCCAATCTTATGCTTCTAGTGATAAAGTAAAGCATTACAGCGCAATTGCATTGCGTACAATAAAGCGACAACCATATGGCTCCTGCCAGTTGCCGATAACTTGGTTACCAAACATGATCATCTCATACAATAAAATTTAGCATCATGTCTTGACCATATCACATCACAACATGCCCTGCAAAAACAAGTTAGACGTCCTCTACTTTGTTGTTGCAAGTTTTATGTGGCTGCTACGGGCTTAAGCAAGAACCAATCTTACCTACGCATCAAAACCACAACGATAGTTTGTCAAGTTGGTGCTGTTTTAACCTTCGCAAGGACCGGGCGTAGCCAGACTCGGTTCAACTAAAGTTGGAGAAACTGACACCCGCTAGCCACCTTTGTGCAAAGCACGTCGGGAGAACCGGTCTCGCATAAGCGTACGCGTAATGTCGGTCCGGGCCGCTTCGTCCAACAATACTGCCGAACCAAAGTATGACATGCTGGTAAGCAGTATGACTTATATCGCCCACAACTCACTTGTGTTCTACTCGTGCATATAACATCAACACATAAAACCTAGGCTCGGATGCCACTATTGGGGAACGTAGTAATTTCAAAAAAATTCCTACGCACACGCAAGATCATGGTGATGCATAGCAACGAGAGGGGAGAGTGTGATCTATGTACCCTTGTAGACCGACAGCGGAAGCGTTAGCACAACGCGGTTGATGTAGTCGTACGTCTTCACGGCCCGACCGATCAAGCACCGAAACTACGGCACCCCCGAGTTTTAGCACACATTCAGCTCGATGATGATCCCCGGACTCCGATCCAGCAAAGTGTCAGGGAAGAGTTCCGTCAGTACGACGGCGTGGTGACGATCTTGATGTTCTACCGTTGCAGTGCTTCGCCTAAGCACCGCTACAATATTATCGAGGATTATGGTGGAAGGGGGCACCGCACACGGCTAAGAAAACGATCACGTGGATCAACTTGTGTGTCTAGGGGTGCCCCCTGCCCCCGTATATAAAGGAGCAAGGGGAGGAGGCCGGCCGGCCCTATAGGCGTGCCAAGGAGGAGTCCTCCTCCTAGTAGGAGTAGGACTCCTACTAGGAGGGGGAAGGAAGTGGGTGAGGAGAAGGAAAGGGGGGCGCCGCCCCCCTCTCCTAGTCCAATTCGGACCAGGGGGGAGGAGGCGCGCGGCCCACCCTGGCTGCCCTTCTCTTTCTCCACTAAGGCCCATATGGCCCATTACTTCTCCCAGGGGGTTCCGGTAACCCTCCGGTACTCCGGTTTTCTCCGAAATCACCCGGAACACTTCCCGTGTCCGAATATAGCAGTCCAATATATCAATCTTTATGTCTCGACCATTTCGAGACTCCTCGTTATGTCCGTGATGACATCCGGGACTCCGAACTAACTTCGGTACATCAAAACTTATAAACTCATAATATAACTGTCATCGAAAGCTTAAGCGTGCGGACCCTACGGGTTCGAGAACAATGTAGACATGACCAAGACATGTCTCCGGTCAATAACCAATAGCGGAACCTGGATGCTCATATTGGCTCCTACATATTCTACGAAGATCTTTATCGGTCAGACCGCATAACAACATACGTTGTTCCCTTTGTCATCGGTATGTTACTTGCCCGAGATTTGATCATCGGTATCTCAATACCTAGTTCAATCTCGTTACCGGCAAGTCTCTTTACTCGTTTCGTAATACATCATCTCGCAACTAACTCATTAGTTGCAATGCTTGCAAGGCTTATGTGATGTGCATTACTGAGAGGGCCCAGAGATACCTCTCCGATAATCGGAGTGACAAATCCTAATCTCGAAATACGCCAACCCAACATTTACCTTTGGAGACACCTGTAGAGCTCCTTTATAATCACCCAGTTACGTTGTGACGTTTGGTAGCACACAAAGTGTTCCTCCGGCAAACGGGAGTTGCATAATCTCATAGTCATAGGAACATGTATAAGTCATGAAGAAAGCAATAGCAACATACTAAACGATCGGGTGCTAAGCTAATGAATGGGTCATGTCAATCACATTATTCTCCTAATAATGTGATCCCGTTAATCAAATAACAACACATGTCTATGGTTAGGAAACATAACCATCTTTGATTAACGAGCTAGTCAAGTAGAGGCATACTAGTGACGTTTAGTTTGTCTATGTATTCACACAAGTATTATGTTTCCAGATAATACAATTCTAGCATGAATAATAAACATTTATCATGATATAAGGAAATAAAATAATAACATTATTATTGCCTCTAGGGCATATTTTCCTTTAATATCTTCCTCACTCTGAAAGATAAACAAGCAGACAGATGACATGTTTTGCACATAAAAGTATCAGTGCTGACAATTCATCACATTTCTTATTGACGAATAAAGTGACACACTTTAAATTTGCGTTAACACAATATGGTATTGTTCAGGTCAAGACATGGCAGGAAATGACATTGTGAAGGAGTTGGCAGCTTCACGACACCACTGGATTACAGATCAAGAACTCATAAGTATCAATGGTTAGTGTGTTGTCAATTTATACCATTTCAGATTGGCAAATAAAGAGACAGTTTAAATAATAGTAGAATGATACGACATTGTTCATAGTTAAGACATTGCAGAATATGACATTGTGCTGTAATGGGTAGGTTCACCACACCACTGGATTACGGATGAAGAACAGAAGCATACATGCAGTGCAAAAGAAGATCACTTGCTCTGTATAGTTTAGTTTACATGGTATGAAGAAGGAACTTGGTTGTACAACTAAAAACTTAAATTGAGAAAGGACAAACTTTTGTTTATGAACTACATATAATAAACTTTAAACAAGCAATTTGATGCAAACACCAAAAATAAATAGCTGTTGCAGTCATGCCTAACCAAATATATACAACAAAGTTTGAAGGCTTGAGATGGACAAACTTACATTATTGGTGAAGACAGGCTCTATAAAGGCCTTGTCCATGCTGATGGGGGGGGGCAATTCAAGAAGTTTACCACAGAATCTTCTTCAAAAGCATTGCCTTTATTCTACATTTTGTTAAGAGTAAATATAGATGTGATAATATACGAAAAAATGGAGAATATTTAAGATAAGATGAAGAGTGATGCTACATAACCAAGTAGCTATAAATGTAAGTGCAGCGATACAGGCAAAAGGTACAGCCAAGAGCAATGCATAGCTAAACTTCTTCAGTACCAACCTTATGGTAAGAGTAAATATAGATCTGATGTGTAGAAAATGGAGGGCAAAGGAAAATAAGCTGCAGAGTGATGGTACATGAACAACTACCCGTCATTATAAGTACACTGATAAAGGACAACATGTACTTACAAGAACAATACAGAGCTAAAAAACATTGGCATTGGATATATTCTACACTAATGTAACCATTCATACAGATCAGATAATTTGGAGCGAACAATTGATAAGCAAGCTATCATGCATACCGCTGTCACATAATGAACCACGTATGTATGCAAGTACAGTGATACAGGACAACAGGTACTAACAAGAGCAAAGCAGCGGGCAGCATATTTGCGATATCCTGCCGTTCTTGTCAAACCAGAATTCTTCTTCGAGCAGATTTCTGCAAAAAAGATCCGTAAGGCACATGCGGAAAAGTAGAAGTTCAAATTTTCATGTGATTTCATAGACAGTACCTCATCCTGGGAATGAGACTAGTGCATAACAAGGTTTTTCCATTCAATGTCTTCTAAATTTAGCACAGGAGACTTCACCGGAAATTCGTTTATAGACTTGCCATCAAAGTGTGATTTCCTCAGGTAACATCGATATTGCTGCAATGCTTCCTTGAAAAGCACAAGCAAGCTTTGCTCGTCATGACTATCAAGATTGACCCTCGCCTAGTTACAACAATGTAATGTAAATCATTGATGTGTTCAATCAGCAGAAAACAGGAAAATAATAACCAAGAATAATAGCACTTACACGTAAGTTGGACAGGAAGATGTGAAAATGGTGTTTGTCTTCACAATAATCTTCCCATGATGGGAATATATGCACGCAGTCCCTAACAACATTGAAAGCATTGTCTTTTAAACTGGGAATAAATGGAATGGGGTTCCAATCTACAGGAATTGGCCGTCTCTGCAGTTGGGATAGGTCTTCGGCCGGTGGACTTGCTGTACTTTTTGCTAGAGTGGGATTTTTCTGTGGTACAGCTGGTGCTATGGCAAATGAAATCGGTATACCTTTTGCTGGAATGCAGGTCATGTGTGGTGGGGCTAGTGGTGTGGCCAGTGAACTATGGGTACAGTCTGCTGGAGTCGGTCCTACGTTTTGTGTCACTGGTTGTAAAGCCAATATAAGTGGGGTGCTGTCTGATTTCTCCGGCACCACCACGTTTTTCAAGGACTTTGCTGGTGCTCCTTCAGGTTCAGCAATCACCCTCTTCTTTTTTGACGTCTGACGCACAAGAACATCATTTGAGTGGGAAAACATGGTATGATGACAAATGGAATATGTATTGATAATGGATGGGCATGGCATCTCGACATATATGATGAGTAAACTAAGCAGATGGCGGTGCAACAAAGTAGAAGAAATGCAAGACAACATATGCAAGATACGCGCAATCAATAAAACCTTGCCAAATTAGAACAGGCACCTTGATGGGTGAACAGGACAGGCCATCTGCCTTTGACTCCTCGAGGTTAGAATAGTCATTAGGATGATATTCTGAACAAGAATCAACAAGTGGGGAGCGTACGAGTTTCATTGCTTCCAGAATGGCACTCAATGCCTTGCTGCCAATTTTGTAAGTCATTGCAGTGTTCCACAATATTCTTCTGATGCGCGGATTCTGATATTCACTGTAATTGCGTATAATATCTGAGAACCATGAAAACATAAATAGTTGTGAGATTATCTTTGTAATGCAGATGATATTCTAATATAGGGGTGATGGTGTCCTGGACTAGGGGGTACTCACCACGTCGTCTCCCAATCTGTTAGATTGGGCCGAGGACCCCCATGGTCGTATACTCATGGGCCAGTCCGGACAACTGCCGCATACATGGAAGATTCCACAAGACTTGGCAATCAAGACAAGGACTTCTCCCCACCGGCGTATTCGGCTAGGACTGTTGTTATCCTAGGCCTCTGGTGCATTATATAAACCGAGGCCAGGCTAGTCGATAGAACATACAGAACAACAATCATACCATAGGCTAGCTTGTAGGGTTTAGCCTCTCTGATCTCGTGGTAGATCTACTCTTGTACTACCTGTTGGGGATATCACTACTGGGCGTAAACCGGCCTATCTGGGCCGGGTTAACTTCGTCAGTAGTTAAGTATGTTAAAGCCCAAGAAGGCAGATGAGGGCTCAAGGCCCATAGTCGGTTCAAGGCCTGTAGCCGTAAACCGGCGTTGGTATTTAACTTGTATTGTAAGTTAGGAATAAGTAGAGACCAAACCGGACACATCTATGAGCCGGTATTGGGACTCTGTGAACCGACGGGCGTCACCCGTGTATATAAGGGGACGACCCGGCGGCGTTCAAGGACAACAGACAACAACTCGAGACATAGGCGAAGCTTGTTTGCTCCCTAGTCATCGAAACCCCATCAATTCCATCACAACTAGACGTAGGCTTTTACCTTCATCGAAGGGGCCGAACTAGTATAAACTCTCTTGCGTCCCTGTGTCCGCTTTAACCCCTTCAAGCTAACCCGTCGCGATGGCTCCACGACTAAGTCCTTTCTCTAGGACATCTGCCGTGACAAAACCACGACAGTTGGCGCCCACCGTGGGGCTATCGCACGATGGTTTCAAGTTCTTGGAGGGCCGCTTTGAAGGACTCGAGGGCTACGCGTAGGCCGGATGACTAAGAGTCGTCGCGGCAAGCTTTACATCGACGATGCAGGCTGGGGCCCCGAGGCCGGCTCAGTTGAGTACGGGTACCGGGTCCCCTTTGGTGGCATACACGTTTTCATCGGCAAGATCGGAGAACCGGGCCCTGAGCCGGATATCTGCACCGACCTCGTCGAAACGGCTCAGCGTGCGCGATCTGCCCGGGTTAAACCGGCCATGAAGCGTGCCTTCGTGGGAGTCATCCATGGAGGAGGTCATGAGGATGGATCGGATCTGGCGGCGAGACCGTCATTTACTCCGGCGATGAGTCATCAACCGGAGAAACCGAATCTCTATATCAGCTACAAGATGGCCGGATTGGGGGCTGTTCCGACGGCGACAGTATTCCGGACCCCTCTGATCTGCCCAACCGAGTTGGAATATTCATGGCCGGCACACAAGCAGCGCTTCATTCTTCGACCGCTGCGGCAACAACCTCCGGTTCAGCAGCGGCGACGGCTGCCGGGGCAGGAGGCCCTGTGCGCCCGCCGGCTCAAGTTCTATCAGAGCTATTTGATGCATTGGCTGTGCTTATGGCGGAAGCTAATCCGGCGGATCAGGACGTCCACAACGCGGAGATTGCAAAGGTAAGGGAACAGATCACCCAGGCCAAGGCGGACCTGGCAGCTGAGGATACCAGGATGGCCACAGAGCGGGCCGCTCTAGACGCACAAGCCTACAGGCTCATGTTGGACCAGAACGCGTCGCATGAAGTCATGAGGAGGAAGTACCGATCCCGTTTGCCTCCGGTTTTCGAGGCCAGAGACCTTTTCAACACCCCAGGAGCAGGAACCAGTAATCCGCTGGAGGGAAACCGGGCGGAAGCTCCTGGGACCGGTGCGCCGGTTCAGCCTCGTCGGATGGATCCGCCTCGTCAAAACACCGTTATACCTCAGGCTGTTTCAACACCTCCGGGTCACTACTCCAACCCAATGGACAATCTGTTGCCGCTGCTGCACGGCTGGAGGCCATTCCAATTGAAGGTGACTCACCGCAGGCGATAGAGACGCGACGGGTCAAGGAGCTTCTTAGGACAGCTTTGGACCAACAGGAAGCATACTCGTACAGCCGCGACCGGATCCACTCGACCCCTCGCCCAAGCCGGAGCTATAGCAGGCGTATGGAGAACCGGCAGTGTCAAGTAATGAACGACGTGGAGCACCCCGCGGCAACAACCCGGCGGGTGGTGCTGATAACGCTCAGGAAGTGGTGGACCGGGCCCGAGCACGCAGGGAGGCCGAGTTAGCCGCACAATATCAGGCTCGGCAGCTTACGCCGGTTCGTCCAACTATTTCGGTCGAACCCGGTGTTACTTCTAGCTCTTTGGGGGTGCCTTGCCTTGTCCCCGCTTTACGCAATGTGCGCCTGCCCAAGGATTTCAAGGGCCCGCGCAAGGTACCAAATTACACGGCGGATCAACCCCCAGAGACATGGGTGGAGAGCTATGAGATGGCCATGGAGATGCTGGATGTGGATGATGCGGCATGTGCGAAATACTTCACCATGATGCTTGAAGGAACGGCCCGCACTTGGTTAAAAAGCTTACCGGCCAATTCTATCAGTTCATGGGCCCAATTACGAGCCCGGTTTATCAATATTTCAAGGATACATGTAAGCAGCCCATGTCGATAGTAGACTTAGCTGCCTGTGTCCAGGAGGAAGGAGAATCGACGACTCATTGGGTGCGCCGGGTCTCACAAGTGTTGCATTCATCAGACCGCATCAACGCTGACACCGCAGTCTTAACCCTAGAAGGCAACTGCCGGTTTGGGCCCCTAAAGCTGAAGTTGGGACGGATGAAGCGCCATTGCACTGACATGGGGACCCTCATGGCTGCTTTGGTAAAGTATGCTGATTCTGATAGTACCAAGGATCCCGAATCTGATGATGACAAGGCAGGGAAGGGAAAGAGGAACAACAACTCCAAAGGTCAGCAGCATCACTGGGCAGGCAATGGTGGTGGAGGCAAGCGTAAAGCGGATGGTAACATGGACTTTGTGGCTAATACCAACACGCAGGACAATGGCCAGCGACGCAAGGGTAAACCGAAAAATCGCAGTGGGGCACCCAACCCTAACCCGGACCGCCTAAATTATCTACTGAGCCAGCCCTGTCCAAGACATGGGACGAAGGAGGTGCCAGCAAACCACCTTTGGAAGGATTGCTTCATTATGCAGGAGTTCAAGAATTCTAATGCTTTCCGGTATGATCACAGCTCCGGCGGTGGCTCAGGATCCGGGCCGGGTTACGGTGGAGGAAATTCCGGTTCAGGATTTAATGGTAATCCGGGCGGACATAATAATCAAAATAATCAGAACAACCAGGGTGGTTACAACCAACAGCAGCAACAGTCAGGTTACCAGAGCAACCCAAAGCAGTTGAATAGTGGGCAGTACTGAGTACCATGTCTTCACCACTAGCTTGGACAAGCGAGACCGGAAGGTTCAGAGGCGGGCAGTCAACTCTGTTGAACCGGCCGTGCCCCGTTATCTACGCTGGTCTGAACAGCCAATCATATGGAGCAGAGAGGATCACCCTCCCCAGGTTGATAATCCGGGTCAGTTGGCTCTGGTGGTGGCACCTCAGGTGGGAGGTTACAAGTTCACCAAAGTGCTCATGGATGGAGGGAGCAGCATTAATATCTTGTACTATGAGACCTTCCGTCGTATGGGACTAACAGATAAAAATCTCAAACCGTCTAATACGGTGTTCCACGGTGTAGTACCTGGCAAGTCAGCATATCCTGTTGGTAAGATAGCTCTGGAAGTGGCCTTTGGAGATGATCATGATTCCAGGTCGGAAGACATTGACGTTTGAAGTGGTGAAAATCCAAAGTCCATATCACGCCCTGTTTGGGCGACCGGCCTACGCCAAGTTTATGGCACGGCCCTGTTATGTGTATTTGCAGCTCAAGATGCCGGGTCACAAGGGGACAATAACGGTTCACGGAAGCCGTAAAATCGCTTTGGAGTGCGAGGAAGGAGATGCGGCCTACGCAGAGTCGGTTTGTGCCACCGAGGAGCTGAAGTATTATAAGGACAATGTTGATCCGGCGGACATGACTCCATTAAAGAAGCCAACTACGGAGCATGATCCGGCCCTGAAGTTCAAATCGGCAGCAGAAACTAAGCTTGTTGACTTCGTACCTGGCGATTCGTCCAAGCAGTTCAGCATCAGTGCCAACTTGGATCCGAAATAGGAAAGCGCGCTCATCGAGTTCATCCGTGAGAATCGGGACATTTTTGCATGGAAGCCCTCTGACATGCCAGGTGTACCGAGGCAACTCGCTGAGCACACCCTTAATGTGGATCCTAAATACAAACCGGTGAAACAGTTCCTCCGCCGGTTTAACGAAGAAAGACGCAAGGCGATTGGA
>NC_053028.1:186524754-186544883 GCF_003073215.2 Triticum urartu | reverse complement strand
TACTCGGACATGTCTCACAAGCTAGCGTCAGCCCTGAAGACCATTCCTCTCGTCTAGCCCTTTGCTGTTTGAGGTTTGGATATGGTTGGACCACTGAGAAATGGTAAGAGTGGCTTCACTCATGTGCTCGTGGCAGTCGACAAGTTTACCAAATGGATTGAAGCTAAACCTGTCAAGAGTCTCGAGGCCAGCACCGTTGTCAGTTTTATCAGAGAATTTACATTCAGATATGGAGTTCCACACAGCATCATTACGGACAACGGGTCAAACTTTGATTCTGACGAGTTTAGAGCTTTCCGCGCTTCTCAAGGCACGCGAGTCGACTATGCTTCCGTCGCTCACCCGCTGTTGAAAGGACAAGCAGAAAGAGCTAATGGCATGATTCTCAAAGGATTGAAACCCCGACTGATTCGTGACCTCAAACACGCAGCAGGCTCTTGGGTCGATGAGCTTCCGTCAGTTTTGTGGGGTTTGAGGACAACTCCCAATCGGTCGACTGGACGAACTCCTTTCTTCTTGGTCTATGGAGCCGAAGTTGTTCTGCCGAGTGACCTGCTCCACAATGCGCCCCGAGTCGAGCTCTTCTCCGAAGAAGAAGCAGAGCAAGCCCAGCAGGATTCAGTCGATCTCTTAGAGGAGGAAAGAGAGATGGCCTTGATTCGGTCGACCATTTATCAGCAAGACTTGCGTCGATTCCACGCCAAGAACGTGAGGAGCCGAACCTTTCAAGAGGGAGACCTAGTTCTTCGAGTGGATCAACAGAAACCACACAAGCTTGCCCCGGCTTGGGAAGGCCCCTTCATCATCACCAAAGTTCTCCACAACGGAGCATACCATCTTTACAGTGTTGAGCGTCAGAAGGATGAGCCACGGGCTTGGAACGCGGAGCTGCTCCGCCCCTTTTATACTTAAGCACTTGTTCGAATAAAATGTAATAAGAAACACCTTTGTAATTTTTTTATCAAAGGCAAGAGCTTTACGGTCCTCTCGTACGATTGTTGTTGTTCTTATTTACCTCTGAAATCCCCCAATGGGTGGGCTTAGTCGTGAATCTGTTTCACCTAAGTTCGAAAGAAAATCCTACCGAGTGGCGAGCAATCCTCCCACTCGGAGGCTTAGCTGCAGTCCAGTACTCGCCTAAGTTCTCTCACTCTGAGACTTAGCTGCAGTCCGGTACTCGCCTAAGTTTGAAAAAGTCCTACCGAGTGGTGAGCAATCCTCCCACTCGGGGGCTTAGTTGCAGTCCAGTACTCGCCTAAGTTCCCTCACTCGGGGGCTTAGCTGCAGTCCAATACTCGCCTAAGTTTGAAAAATCCTACTGAGTGGAGAGCAATCCTCCCACTCGGGGGCTTAGCTGCAGTCCAGTACTCGCCTAAGTTCCCTCACTCGGGGGCTTAGCTGCAGTCTAGTACTCGTCTAAGTTTGAGAAATCCTACCGAATGGAGAGCAATCCTCCCACTCGGGGGCTTAGATGCGGTCCAGTACTCGCCTAAGTTTGAAAAATCCTACCGAGTGGAGAGCAATCCTCCCACTCGGGGGCTTAGCTGCAGTCCAGTACTCGCCTAAGTTTGAAAAATCCTATCGAGTGGAGAGCAATCCTCCCACTCGGAGGCTTAGATGCAGCCCAGTACTCGCCTAAGTTCGAAACATATCCCTATCTACAAGGACGACGAGGTGCAGGTCGACTGGAACCTTCTCCTTCAGAGCTACGGCACAAGTACAACATGCGCTCCATCCCTATCCGCAAGGACGACAAGGTGCAGGTCGACTGCAACCTTCTCCTTCGGAGCTACGGCACAAGTACAAAGTGCGCTCCATCCCTATCCGCAAGGATGACGAGGTGCAGGTCGACTGCAACCTTCTCCTTCGGAGCTACGGCACAAGCACAACGTGCGCTCCATCCCTACCCACAAGGACGACGAGGTGCAGGTCGACTGCAACCTTCTCCTTCGGAGCTACGCCACAAGCACAATGTGCGCTCCATCCCTATCCGCAAGGACGATGAAGCGCAGGTCTACTAGAGCCACCACCTCAGAGCTGCATCTCCAACGCAAAAACTATTCCGAGCAGCGAACAAAGTCCATTTGAAGGCAAAACGCAAGCATATTCGGAGGTAAACCAAATTCGGATAAATTCTAAAGTTCCAAGCAGCAAACCAAAAGTATTCGAGCATCAAGCCCGAAGGAGTTTAACGGTTACAGCAACCACTCGGCATTCCGAGGCAAATTTAAAGCAGATTCAAGTCTCATAAGTTTGTTCACTCGGCAGGAGGAGGGCTGGCAGGCTCGATGAATTCGTCCAGGTCGATCCCATCCGCGATCCGAGTGGCAGCAGCGATGAAAGTTTCCATGAAGGACTGGAAGTCATGCTTTTTGGTGTTAGCGACCTTGATCGCCGCCAGCTTGTCTTCACGAGCCTCCTTACAGTGGACTCGCACTAAGGACAGCGCCACGTCAGCACCACACCGGGCGGAGGACTTCTTCCATTCCTGCACTGGGTCAGGGATCTCATTGAGTCGAGCCATCAGGGATTCCAGGTCATTTTGAAGCGTCGCCCTTGGCCAAAGCGATGAGTCAACTCGGGAGACTGCCTCCTTCAGGCGCGCGAGGTAGCTTGTGGCGCTGGTGACACGGGACTCCAGTCGGAGCACGTTCATTGCAGTTTCGTGGCAAACTGGAGAAGCGATAGGGTCCATACCCATTTCGACCTTTCCAGTTTCCTCGTCAAAGTCTTGGCAGAATTCTGCAGCCAAAAATTAGTGAGTCGGCCGAGCAGGATCCGTTCGCAAGCATCAACACAGTCGGTTTAAAAGAAATACCTTCCAGCGTGAGATAGAGCTTCTTGGCAAGAGTTCTCAGATAAGCTTCCATGTCATTCCTCTTGCGGACCGCGGACTCCAGCTTTTCATTCAGGGCAACTTTGTCCTTCTTCAGACTAGTCACTTCACGGTTAGATTCATTGAGGCAAGACTTCAGCCTGTTCACCTCCCCTTCCAGCGCTCCGACTGAAACCAGCTTCTGGTCTGCGAGGGCAGTTTTATCTTGGGCTTCTTTCTGCGCGGCGGCGAGGTCTGAGTCCTTCTTCTCCAGAGCCAACTTCATTTTCTTTGCAAAAGAAGCAATCGAATCAAACAAGAGATCGAAGAAGTATATTGAAAGACAGTCGACAGGCAGTTACCTCCCATACCAGCAGCTTCGTCTTGAGCTTTCTTCAGATTCTGCTGGGCCAATTCCAAGTCGAGGTTGAGTTGCCTCTGCTTCTCCTCAAGTTTAGCAAACTTGGAAATAAGAGTACAAGACTTCTGCAAAAGACCAAAGACGGGTCAGTCGACAAGATCAAAGGTTGTTTACTTCCGAGTGGATAAAACCTAAAGAGGTCACTTGAGACCCCAGCCGACTGCACGCAGTCGACTGTGGTCTCGGGGACTACACCCAGCGGGTGCACTTGGCGTGCCCCGCTGATTAAAACCCAACTCGACCGGTCCGCCCGGATCAAGTCAAAAAAAAGACCCCAATCGACTGCCAGCAGTCGACTGCGGTCTCGGGGACTACACCCAGTGGGTGCACTTGGTGTGCCCCACCGGTTCAGATCCTACTCGACCGGTCCGCCCGAGTCGAGAGGAAGAAAAGAAAGGAAGGTAGAACTCAGACCCCAGTCGACTGCCAGCAGTCGACAGCGGTCTCGGGGACTACACCCAGTGGGTGCACTTAGCGTGCCCCCACCGGTTCAGATCCTACTCGCCCAGACCGAGTGGAAGAACGCAACTACCAAAGACAACAAAACACCCAGTGGGTGCACTGAGTCGACACACCCAGTGGGTGCACTGATTCGACTCAAACAACAGGAGATTGTGTAGAAGAAAATTTTTCGGGTAGCATATCCTGATAGAATAAGAGCAGTCGAAAAGTCTACTTACCTGGACATTGGCCCGGAGAGCAGCGCTGGCATCGTAGGCAGCCTGGCTATTCTCATGCACCGTCTTCATCCGCTCCATCATCACGTCAGCCTGTCGGATGGCTTCCGCAGCCGCTTCCGACTGGTTGTCCGGGACAGGGTAGCTGGTGAAGAAGAGAGCAGACGACCCAGGTGCAGCAGCTTGGACCTCCGAGGCGTGAGATGGGATGACTGAAGGAATCACCGGTACAGTCGACGGTGCGGGGCGCTCACTCGACAACGGTATAGCGAATGTTACAGAGGCCCCGCACGCGTCTTCAGATTGATAGACGGTTGGTGTTGTCGTCGGTCCCTGCTGAGACGCCTTACTAGCTGTCGCCTTTTTATTCTTCCTGGGCCTAGGAGCCACATCTTCATCGTCATCTGGGAGATCGATGACGTTGGGCGGAGCTGCAGAGAAGATCAGTCGACTCTAAAGTAAACCGCTAGAATTCAATCGACCGAGTAGTCAAGAGCAAGATCATAAGAGTTTTTACCTGGGTTGGAGGTGACCGCGTCTTCCATCTCCTCGTCTCGGTACTGGAGAGAAGAGGTTCCTGATGTAGCAGCACTGCAAAGACCCACATCCAGTCGGTTATGTTCTGTTGCTCGAGTCGACGAAAAGAACAAGTCAGATGATTACCCAGAGACGGTAGGGACGGTCACTTTGATCCTGGGCAAAGCCTTTGGCAGTTTGGTGGAGGTGGCTTTCGGTGCTTTTGGCGCTGGAGGCGGAACAACCTTAGGCTGCTTCGGAGCCTTCTCAATCGGTGCTGGGGAAGACGTCCTGGGGCGCTTCGAAGACTGCCCAATCGGCGCGACCACTAGGCCCGGAGCGCTCGCCGGGTCGTGAGCGTGTTTGGATCTCCTCTCCCTGCGAGGAGACGAGTCGACCTCTTCGTCATCAGTCGATTCGTCGCTCTCCTTGTCCTCCTCGGCATCCGAGTGCCCTTCGCCGCTCTCGCCCCCGCTCGCTCCTTCCTCGACGTCTTGCTCCTGTACTCCGTTGGGCATTGAGTACATGTCAATGAGGGCCTGAAAAGACAACGATCAAAAGAAATTCAGTCGACCATCAACAAGACGTCACACAGTGAATCAGAAAGATACTTGGTAAAACAGAATCATATCTGCTCCGGCTGACGCGAGTGGTCGAATGGAATCACCCTCCTAGACCCCCGAGGGTTGCCTTTGTTGCTAGTGATTCCCATCAGCCACTTCTCCAAGATGTCCTCACTGACGTCCTCCGGGTGGATCCGAGTGGAGTCCTCGAGTCCAGAGTACATCCACATCGGATGATCACGTGCCTGAAGCAGTTGGATGCATCGACCGAGAAAGACCTCCAGCAGGTCCATCCCAGTCACCCCGTCACGGACGAGTTGGACGACCCGCTCGACCAGCACCTTGACCTGCGCCTTATCTTCTGGGACCACCTTCAGGGAGGAGGGCTTCTCCACTCGAGCCAGAGAAAAGGGAAGAAGTCCAGTCGACTGACCCTGGGTCGGCTGGTCCTTACAGTAAAACCAAGTCGACTGCCAGTCCCGGACCGAGTCGGGAAGGATCATTGCTGGGAAGGTGCTCTTGTTCCTCATCTGGATCCCCAGGCCCCCGCACATCTGGATCACGTGCGTCCTCTCATCACTCGGATTGTCCTTTTTGACCGACTGGGTGTGGCAGGTGAAGATGTGTTTGAAAAGACCCCAGTGCGGTCGACAGCCCAAGAATTTTTCACACATTGACACAAAAGCAGCCAGATAGACTATGGTGTTTGGAGTAAAGTGGTGGAGCTGAGCCCCAAAGAAGTTCAAAAAGCCCCGAAAGAAAGGTTGGGGAGGCAGTGAGAATCCGCGATCTACGTGGGTGGCGAGGATAACGCACTCACCTTCTCTTGGCTGCGGCTCGGTCTCGTTCCCCGGGAGCCACGCCGACTTGTGGGGGATCAGTCCCCCCTCCACCAGGTCGTCGAGGTCGTCTTGGATGATCATCGAGCGGATCCAGTCACCCTGGATCCAGCCCGACGGCAGGCCAAATCTCGACGAAGATCCGCCCCGGCTGGTTCGCTTGCCCTTCGCCTTCGCGGTCGCCTTCTTCGCGCGCTCCAACGCCACCGTCTTCTCTTTTCCCATGGCGGCGGGTCGAGTTCAAGCAAGGGTTCAGTGACGAGAGCAGAAGCGAGCGTGGCGGAGAGGTCGAAGCAAGAAGAAAAGAGAATGGGAGCGCACAGGGCAGAGACCTGGTCCGGTGCCTTTTATAAGGTTGTTCCCCAAGTGACTGACTCGTAGGCCCAGACGGTCTAAACGAATCCCGCAACAGTCACGCGCACAGTACGTGGCGAAAAAGGTGGCACGGAGATCGAGGAGACTTGCCTAATCCGTCCCTATTACCACGGCCTCGCCCGTCTGGCGCGCTTCCTGAAATTCGAATCCCGCGAAATCCGCAGAGAGCAGAGCAACTTGTCAGACTGAAAACGCCCTCTACATTATCATTAAGAATTCTACCATGAAAATTCACTCGACAAAAACCAAGAATGGACCAAGGCGACTGAAAAAGGAGTTGATGTTGTCTCCTCAGTTCATTGTTCCAGAACAAGTTATAGTCATAGCACAAAGAATGAGTCGGAAGTGTTCCCAAGTCCTTCCTCACTCAAACCCTAATCCATTCGGGGGCTAATGATGAAGCTATGTACCTAGGGTAGGGTCATGGATCTGTCCAACATACCCTCCCCAAGGACATCTCTACAAAGAGCCAGAAGCAGTCGAAGAGAAATCATCATCCACTCGACCATGAAGCTATGTTCACTCGACAGCCTTGAAGACGCTCGACCATGCGAACAACCACTCGACCACCAGAAGATGTGAAGCCCTTCACTCCGCAACGGTCGGGGTTTAAGTCATAGCTTTATGGTCATTTATAGCACTTTACTTCGGACGTTACCAGTAACGCCCCTCCTTTATGAACATTGAACCCTGTGTAACAAAGGAGAGTTGGGGTCCTAGCGCACTCTATATAAGCCACCCCCCTCCTCTGGGACAAGGGTTCGCACCTTTGGTAATTCACACACATATATCCAGTCGACCGCCTCCGGGCTCCGAGACGTAGGGTTGTTACTTCCTCCAAGAAGGGCCTGAACTCGTAAAACTCGTGTGTACAACTCCTCCATAGCTAGGATCTTGCCTCTACATTCCTACCCCCCTATTCTACTGTCAGGCTTAGAACCACGACATCAGCCACAACCCCGCCGGATCACCCCTCGCGAGCAGGGGCCGGGGCGCAGTGCGTAAGTTCTGTCTGGCCCACGGTTGGACCGCCAATCCTCCCGCACCAGTCGCAAGTACTTGCGAGACGCGCTCAAACAGGGTCGGCAGGCACTCCCTCAGAAACACAACATAGGCCCGAGGCCCCGGCCTCAGGAGCGGACGTCACAAGGGAGTCCTCAAACCCATCCTTACATCGTCAAAAGCTCAAAATTACATAACATTCATCTTGAATGACTCTAGGGCCACAATCCAAAAACTTTTATGAAAAGAGCAGGACTGGGCTAAGCGTCGGCTCCATCCACAAGACCGCCGGTGTCGTCCTCGGACGCTGGTGCATCTTCAACCGCCGGAACAAGCTCCGTCACCAACACCTCCACGTGGTCACTCACCCACACGTCCACGTCGCCAGCAACCACATTGGGCACCGGCTCCAGTAGGGCCCTGAAGTTGGAGCGCGGGTCAAGGCGAAGTAGATTCCCAAAGATGCGCGTGACCGCGCACCGAAGAACATCGCGGCTTTGCTCCTCAACAAGCTGCCGCGCCATCGTGACCTGGCCCTCAAGACGATCAACCACTTCGCTGAAGAACTTGAGGTGGCAGACGTCAACAGCTGTCAGGGGATCATCGATCCCTGAACCAAGGAGCTCACGCAAGGCTCCGTTGGCCCTGTTCCCCAAGGCTGTGAGCATCTCCGAGCGGACCCTTCTCATCCCATGAGCATGGGTGGCTTCAGCAGGGCTCAGGTCTGCGGAGGCAGAGATGTCCTCCACCCGCTGGTAAAAGCGGGACAACTCTGCCCTCATGGCGACGCGGGCCTTCTCGGACGCTTGTTCGCGGCGCTCGGCTGCTGCGCAAGCCTCCTTCGACGCCCGTGCACGATGTTCCGAGGCGGAGCAAGCCGTCTCCGACGCCTACAGACGACGCTTGGAGCCCGCCAGCCGCTCCTCGAGGGTGGCGATCTTCTTCTTCAGCTCGTTGCCCTTCTCGACGAAGCAAGTCTCGTGGAGTTCCAGCTTCCCGCGATAGTCTTCCTGTAAAACCCGGATCTCCAGGGCGGCCTTGGCCTCTCGACCGTCTAGCTCGACCTCGGCCTCGGCCACCTGGCGCTCCATCGTCTCCAAGCGCTCGCGCTCCATGCCCAGCTCCATCGCTTCAAGAGTCAGCACCTCCTCCCGTGCCAAGAGGCCAGCAGGGCCGTCGCCAGCCGTAGCCACAGAAAGGGCGGCCATCCGAGCTCGCACTTGGCACCCGAGGGTCGTGTTCAAGGCTTCAAGCTCGCTTTCACGATCCTCGGCCGCCACCCGGCGGAGATCGGCGTCTCGGGCTTCCTCCAAAGCATGGTCACGCGCTTCATAAGCGGTGGCCAGGGACGCCTCGCTTTCTCCAAGACGGCCTCATGCTGCCGCCAGCTCAGGTTGACAGCAGTCTTCAGCTTGCGCCACTCCTTCGAGAGGCGCAGGTCCTCAGCTCCGACACGCTTGTCCACCTCGGCGACCTCATCCCCGAGGCGCCTCAAGACATCCGACGCCTCCCGCAGCAGGCCCTGGTGGACCATGCTCCAACGCTGCGCAGGACCCAAAAAACGACTGGGCCCATCTACGACATCCGGGCCGTCCAGAGGAGGCTCCTCCACGCCCTCAGCATGGGCCCGGGGGCTGGCCTCAGGAGGAGAGGGTGCCTCCAACGAGAAGGGAAGACGCAGGTCAGGCAGGCGGGTAGCATCCGAGGCCGCCCTGAGGGCCCGCTGGTCCACAATAAAGGCAAATCCTAGGCCCCGAGGCAAGCTCCCAGGGGGCCAGAGGCAGCCTTGCCCCAGGAGCACTCGGGGGCTGGGAGCGCGGTTCACAAACGAAAGTCCCGGCACGAGCTCCACCGAGGGCTTGGCGTGGTCCGAAGGGCAGGCACTGTCAGAAATACCTACGGGCCCTGTAGAACGGCCCTGAGGTGGGCTCGCGGTCGCCGCGGAGGGGGCCTTGACGAGCAAGGAATCAGGAAGGCCTCATCAAAAGGGGTCAAGGAAACTAAGAGCACATACCTGCTCAGCATCGCCCACTTCGTCCTCTTCAGAGCCCTGGGGGCTGGGCCACGGCTACTCCGCATCTTCTGCCTCCTGCTTAGCTCCGCGAGGGACAGCAGGGGGCTGCAAGGAGTTGACGCGCCCTGTGCAGGGGCATGACCGCGAGGAGTGTCGGCGTCCCCCTTGGCGATGCAGCCCCCGTCATCGGCGTCCCCCGTGACCTCGAAGACTGGCTGGTGCCCTTCGCCCGCGTCTACCTCGGAGGCGGGACACTGGGCCTCCCCTTCAACAACCTCGGTGGCCATCACATCCCCGCCGCCTCCTACCTCTGGTGCCAGCCACGCCCCCACACCATCAGCTTCCCGTGCTGGGGACACCCGCGCCCCTCCTGCCCGATCCAGGGACGGTGTGGACAGGGCATCAGGACCGGGCTTTCTCCAAGACGGCCAACACATGTCCTACAAACACCAGAAACTAGTTGCAACTCCTGGACAGAGGCGAGAGGGGTCAGTAAGTCGAGCGGGGTCATATTTCAGGGCCCAATGTGTGGTAGTAGCTGAATCTTAAATCACGCATACAGATCTCAGTTCTTAGGTACGGCCTCAATGAAACAACCCACCATGTACTCCTACATGGCCTCTCATCGATACCTTTACCAAAACATGTTCAATGCATCCCTCACATTACCGGCATAAGCATTTCACTCTAGCCCATCTCCCAGATGAACCAGACCTGACACAACTCTAAGCATAGCAGGCATAGCAAGGTAAGAATCACATGCATGGCTCAATCAACTCCTACACATGCTAGTGGGTTTAATCTAGTTACTGTGGCAATGACAGGTCATGCAGAGGATAAGGGTTCAACTACCGTAGCACACAGCAGTTTGAATCGCGTTGTCTTAATGCATTAAACAAGAGCAGAAGCGAGAACATGGGTTTGTATCGGAATGATCAATGGTTTCTTGCCTGATGGAGTGGTAGTGGGATACTGCCCTTCAGTTGGATACTCGTGGATATCCTCGGAGGCAGAACCTACCACAAAGAACACATCGTAATACAATCAACACATGACGATATGGAACAATATGATGCATGCTATGACATGGCAATATGAATGTGTCTTGGCCTAATGCAAGTTATATTAGAAAGGAATGAACTCATTTGAATCAAAGATTCAAATATTAGCTCATTAAACATGGCCTTAATAGTGCATTTCCTTATTCTGCCTAAACAGCAAGGTAACTTGTTTTGTCATGCATGAAACCATTACAGATGGATAGATTGAATTTTTCTGATAATTTTTCATATATAATTTATCTCATTTGGAGCTATGGTTGAATTTCTATGAATTTTTGAAGTTTGAACTATTTTCTGGAATTCCCTGAATAAGAATAAATCCAGAAATCAATTACTGCGTCAGCATTGCGTCAGGGTAACGTCAGCAGGTCAAAGGCGCCAGCACAGGTCAAACCTGACTGGTGGGCCCCTTCTGTCAGCCTCTCAGCTAATTAGCAAAATTAGATTAACACTAATTAGTTGTCAGTGGGGCCTGGGCCCGCATGTCAGTGACTGATTTAATTAAAGTTAATTAAGACTAATCCTAATTTAGTTAGCCGACCGGCCCCACCTGTCATAGACTCAGGGGGGGTCTTCCTGGGCCCACCCAGGGGTCAAACTGGGTCAACTCACCGGCGGCTCGACGCCGGCGAGGCCCGAGACGGCGGAGGGCTTCGGATTTGGTCCTCCGGTGACCAAATCGACGGTGGAGACTATCTACGGGTAGCTGGGAACGAGCCGCAGCGTTTGGTGGTGGTAGTTGGGCTCGGGGTGGCCGGAAACGTCGCCGGCGACGAGCTAGGCGGTCGCCGGAGTCGGGTGAGGTCGGTTTCAAGGCTACGGTGCATGGGAGGAAGAACTGGGGGTGGCTACGGGTTCCTGGTGCTGCACTGAGCACGGTGAGGCGCTTGGACGCGTGCTTACACAGCCGTAGCCACGACGGCGACATGGCCGGCGGTGGGGAGCACTCGGGCTCGGAGGGGGCAGTGGCTACGAGGCGTAATCGAGCACGGGAACTAGGGGGAAAGGAAGAGGAGCTCACAGCGGAGTCGGAGAGGGGGTCAGCGGGCTCGGGGAGGTCCTGGCGGCGGCGAATTCGACCGGAGATGGCTCGGGTGCCCGAGGTTGAAGACGAGGGCGAAGGCGGCGATGCAGGGCCTCCGGCGATGCGTGGCTCAATGGGAGGACGAGGGAGTCGAGGCGGAGCTAATGGGCTCGTCGGAGGGGCGAGGGGGTGTCTGTGGTGGCAACTACGGCGATCGGCGGCGAGGTACGCGCTCGGCCGTCGCGGGAGAGAGAGAGGGAGACGAGGGGGAGAGTGAGCGAGTGCGAGAGGGAGACGTGGGGGTCGCGTGGCACTTCAGGGCGTCTCTCGGGCGTCGGCGGAAGCAGGAGGTGGCCGGCATGTGGCCGCGGGCGCCGGCCACGCGCTCCGCATCCTTCTAGCGCGAGGAGGACGACGACTGGCAGCGCCAGCAGGCTGGGCCGAGCCAGGTGGTTGGGCCAGCACAGGTAAGGCCCAGGTGGGCTTTCTTCTCTCTCTTTTTTTGATTTTTGTTTCTATTTTCTATTTAACTGCAACTGTTTAGCTTTAAATAAAATACTAAAGCATTTCCAAAAATCCTGAAAATAAATGTGGCCTCTGTTTAGATTATTTCCAACAGGAAACATTTACTCCTAGAATTATTTGAGCACCTAGATTATTTTATATCATTTAAATGCCCAAATTCAAATACTTATGATTTAATTCAATGACCTTTTGTTGACCTAGAAAATTGTGCACCAATTTTGCCAGAGGTTCTAACCTAAGACAAAGAGGGTGGACTTTTTAGAAGGGCATTTCAGGTTCATTGAAAATATTTTTAGTAAACCCTAGTTGTTTCCAGGGGGTGTTGGGGGTTTCTGCCTTCCCCATTTCAAATTTAAAAGAAATTTAAACATGATGCACACTCTAATGCTTGAACTAACTAGGGTGTGACAACTCACCCCCACTCAAAAGAATCTCGTCCCGAGATTTAGGATCCTCTGGGAAGAAGGCGGGGTACTCGAGTCGAAGACGATCCTCCCTTTCCCAAGTGGCTTCTTCCTCGGAATGGTGTGACCATTGAACCTTGAGAAACTTGATATTATGACGTCGAGTGGTACGCTCAGCTTGATCAAGGATACGAAGGGGATATTCCCGATAAGAAAGGTTATCTTGTAGATCAAGCGTTTCGTGATCCACTCCACGGATAGGATCCGCGAAGCAACGCCTGAGTTGTGAAACGTGGAAGACATCGTGAACTCTGGAAAGATGCGGAGGTAGTTCCAATTGGTAGGCCACTTCTCCTCGTTTGGCAAGAATGCAAAAGGGTCCAATGTAACGAGGAGACAATTTGCCTTTGATACCGAAACGATGGGTTCCCTTTAACGGAGTAACCCGAAGGTAAGCCTTCTCGTCGATTTCATAAGTCATAGGCTTATGTTTACGATCATATTGACTCTTTTGACGAGATTGGGCTGTTTTCAATTTCTCACGAATAACGCGAACCTGCTCTTCTGCTTCCTGAATCATATCCGGGCCAAAGAATTGTCTTTCCCCGGTTTCTGACCAGTTAAGAGGCGTTCGACATTTTCGTCCATAAAGAACTTCGAAAGGAGATTTCCCCAAACTAGCTTGATAACTATTGTTATAAGCAAACTTCGTGAATGGAAGGCATTTCTCCCAACTTATTCCGAGCGAGATAACAGAAGCTCGGAGCATATCTTCCAGAATTTGATTGACTCTCTCTACTTGACCACTTGATTGAGGATGGAAGGCGGTACTAAAAGAGAGACGAGTTCCCATAGCATTTTGGAAACTTTCCCAAAATCGAGAGGTGAAGAGACTCCCACGGTCTGAGTTAATTTCCAATGGAATACCATGAAGAGACACTATTCGGGAGATGTATAACTCAGCTAGCTGGCTAGCGGTGATACTCTCATGAACAGGTAGAAAGTGGGCTACTTTGGAAAGTCGGTCGATCACAACGAAGATGGCATTATTCCCTCTCTTGGTCCTGGGAAACCTGGTGATGAAATCCATACTGATTTTATCCCATTTCCATTCAGGAATAGCCAAAGGTTGAAGGGTACCAGCAGGCCGTTGATGCTCTGCTTTAACACGACGACAAACGTCGCAATTAGCAATGTATTGAGCGATTTCTCTCTTCATCCTAGTCCACCAAAACCACTGGCGTAGGTCTTGATACATTTTAGTACTACCGGGATGAATGGTGCGAGGGGATTCATGAGCTTCCTTAAGGATCAACTGGCGTAGATGTTGTTTCTTGGGAACCACCAAACGGTTCTCGAAAAAGACAGAACCTCGCTCATCCATGGAGAAACATTTAGCAACTCCGCTAGCGATGTTTTCCTTAATCCGGGATATGCCCTTATCATGCTTCTGGGCAGCTATGATTTGATCCATAAGGGTAGGTTTCGCCACCAGGGTGGATAGGAATCCTCAAGAAACAATGTGAAGATTAAGCTTACGAAATTCCTCATGGAGAAATGGTTGACTTTGTTGTAACATCAGGTTGTTACAATAGGACTTACGGCTTAGCGCATCAGCCATGACATTGGCTTTGCCCGGGGTGTAAGTTATTCCTAAGTCGTAATCCGAGATCAACTCAACCCAACGTCTTTGCCTGAGATTCAAATCTGGTTGGGTGAAGATATATTTCAAACTTTGGTGATCGGTGAAGATCTCACAGCGATTACCGAGAAGGTAATGTCGCCAGGTTTTAAGTGCATGGACTACAGCTGCAAGCTCTAGATCATGTGTAGGATAATTTTCCTCATGTGGGTGTAATTGCCGTGAAGCATAGGCAATTACCTGACGATCTTGCATGAGTATGCAACCTAGTCCTTGTCGCGAGGCGTCGCAATAGATAATAAAGTCCTTGGAGAAGTCTGGTGGTACCAGTACGGGAGCAGATGTCAGGCGTCTTTTCAGTTCCTGAAAACTGAACTCGCACTGTGGAGTCCACTCGAACTTTTTATCTTTCTTGAGGAGTTCAGTTAGAGGTTTAGCAACCTTGGAGAAATTTTCGACGAAGCGGCGGCAATAGCTCGCTAAGCCAAGGAAGCTCCGAACTTGCTTAACCGTCTCAGGTGGAGTCCAATCAAGGACGGCTTGAACTCGCTCGGGATTGACAGCAATACCCTTACCAGAAATTACATGGCCTAGATAGGTCACTTCTGGCAACCAAAATTCACACTTGGAGAATTTGGCATAAAGGCGATGCTCTCGAAGTTTCATCAATACCAGCCTTAGATGTTCGGCATGTTCCTCTTCATTCTTGGAGTAGATGAGTATGTCATCAAGGTATACTACGACGAATTTATCCAAGTACTCCATGAAGACTGAGTTCATTAACCGAGAGAAGGTAGCCGGGGCATTGGTTAAACCAAAGGACATGACGGTGTACTCGTATTGGCCATAACGAGTAACAAAGGCCGTTTTGGAAATGTCCCCGTTTTTGATTTTGATTTGATGGTAGCCCAACCTCAAATCCATCTTGGAAAAGACTGAGGATCCAGTGAGCTGATCATACAGATCGTTGATCCTGGGAAGCGGATATTTGTTCTTGATGGTGACCAAATTGACAGGTCGGTAATCCACAACCATTCGATCCGTTCCATCCTTCTTCTTGACGAAGAGGACAGGGCAAGCCCAAGGAGAGGAACTAGGACGGATGAAACCCTTTTTCAAGGACTCATCGAGTTGGTTCTTAAGCTCGGCTAGTTCTAAGGGTGCCATCTTGTAGGGTCTTCTAGATATTGGAACGGTTCCTGGGACAAGGTCTATCACGAACTCAACATCCCTGTCAGGTGGAACACCTGGCAGTTCTTCTGGAAAAACATCCGGAAAGTCTCGGACTACCGGAACATCCTCAAGGTCTGGAAGAGGGTTGGCATTTAGAGAGTAAAGCTGGCGCTTGGCCACTCAAGTTAAGACATTGACTGTCTTGCCCGATGGGTGAGTAAGTTGAACGGTTCTAGTGGCACAATCGATCTTAGCATAATGAGCTGACATCCAGTCCATACCCAAGATGATATTTATGTCGGAGGACTTGAGAGCTATTAAGGATGCAAGGAAGACAAGTCTGTCGACAAGAATTTCGTTCCCATGGCTTACTCTAGAAGTTTGCCATTTGGAACCCGGGGTTTGAATTACCATGGAAGTGGGCATGTCACATAATGTCGTGTTATGCAATCGAGCATAGCTTTCGGATATGAATGAATGAGATGCTCCAGTATCGAAAAGAACGGATGCCGGATGGCAGTTAACAAGGAGCGTACCAAGGACGACGTTGGGATCCTCATGAGCCTCCTCGGCTGAAACATAGTTGACATGGCCACGAGCAGTGGTGGCCGGCTTGGCGTAGAATGTTTTCTCCGCTGGCTTACCACGGCCAACGGACTTTCCAGTTTGATTGGAGTTGTTGTTCTGGGGACACTCTCGGCTATAGTGACCCGGCTCTCCACACTTAAAGCATGTCACCACATTGGGGCGTGGAGCAGCATTAGCAGCGGGGCCACCATAGGGCTTGGGCGGTGCAAATTGCTAGTTGGGACGAGGCGCCTCAAAGGATGGCCTCGGGATGAACCTGGGTGGCAGTGCCGTGCTTGGGATCCACACCCGGCACTTCTGAGCTCCCGAGCCGGATGAAGAGCCAGAATCACGGGAGTGCTTGCGTGAAGCGTCATAATCAGTCTGGCCTGTCTCAGCGCTGATGGCTTTATTGACCAGCTTTTGAAAAGATGTGCACTCGTGCAGACGGAGATCGCGGCGAAGCTCAGGGCTAAGTCCCTTGCGGAACCTTGCCTGCTTCTTAGCGTCAGTAGAAACCTCTTCAGGGGCATAGCGTGCCAGATTCCCAAATTCACGACTATATGCATCCACAGTCATTCTTCCTTGGGTGAAGTTGCAGAACTCCTCCCTCTTGCGATCCATGAGACCTTCCGGAATGTGATGCTCACGGAAAGCCTCACTGAATTCAGCCCAAGAAGTGATTTGGCCGAACGGGCGCATAGCTTCGAAGTTTTCCCACCAAAGGCTAGCAGGGCCTTCGAGGTGATAGGCAGCATAGGTAGCCTTGTCGGCTTCGGCTACGTTGGCAGAACGTAGCTTGTGGGTGATGCTGCGAAGCCAGTCATCCGCGTCGAGGGGCTCGACGGAGTGATTAAACTTTGGCGGGTATAGCTTGATAAAGTCATTGATTGACACCAAGTCATTTCGCGGGTGGCGTGCAGTATTCTGCTCAATCCGCTCTAGCAGGCGGTTAGTCTCACGCTTGTTTCTTTCCGCCTCTAGCATCACTTCGGCCAGAGAAGGCGGGTGAGGCAGATTCTCACCTCTAGCTGCACTGGCTTCCCCCTGCTCCGGGGCAGCAGGGTTGCTGCGGGTGTTGACCATCCTAGGAGAAAACAAGACAACGGTTTAGACAAGGATGGCTCAAACTTAGCAAGGAAGTGCAGAATGTAATGGAAAACACGGAATGCAGAGATGTTCATTCGTATGTCATGGTAATATAAAACTGCCATATATATACCAACGATCATACACATCTTACATAGTTTAGTACAAGCCCAGGCTACAGTAACTATGATGAAAGACATTACATCTCATCGGAGGCATTCCAAGCTCCTATACATTATTTGTCTACACCTCCGGAATTGATTACACACAAAGTCATATTCCACAAGTCACACAGGACAGTGGAGATACAACTACTACAATACTAGTGGTACTACTACTAACTCAGACAGCTCCGTAGTAGTTCTCATAGAAGTCGCCTCCGTAGCCTGGAAGTTCAACATGACCATCCGGGAACAGGCAGTCCTGAGGAGCCTGTGGACCAAAGGGGCTAGGATGAGGTCTTGGACCAACAAACGGTGGCCTGCGGGGACCACGGGGTGGGGTGATGCCTCCTACATCATGCCAATCCACCATGTCTGGCAGAGCTGATCTCACAGGATACAGATCCCTTGTATCCATACATCCAGCTTGCACCGCAGGTGCAAACCGAGTCAATGTGGCCCAATGATCAGCACGGGTATTGAAAAGCTCCAACCTCAAGGCCCGATTCTCTCGGTCCTTATCTTCGAGCATCTCGGCAGTGGTACGAGTTAATGAGTCCTCCTGAGTGGAGTCAGCATAAATAGCTTGAAGATACCCTTGCGCTCCCGGAAGTGAAGCTGGCATGTAACGAAAGTCGGTGTTCCGAAGCAGGCCAGTCCGGACTCGCAAGATGGTCATCATGGAATAGGCAGCATCCTGCACAGCCATCTCAACAGTAACCCCGAGTCCATAGGAATAGTGAAGGGGCTCGGTAGATCCAGGATAAGAAGGAAATATCCTGAAGGTGCAGAGATATTGGCTTTGATTAAAGTCGCGGAACTGCTCTTCGACGGTGTATTCGGGATACCAACGGTAGCCCGTCTCGATCATTACCCGGACTAACATAGCAGTATGACCGGGCACGTCGAGGCACTGGGTCAGGCGAACCACTTGATTTTGAACATGGTTGGCCATCTGAAAGCACAACCACAATGCAAAGGCATCAGAATTTCTAGGGAAAATTGGACAGCATAACAGCTGTAAATGCTCAGAAAAAGATTTGAGTCATCCACAACAGTTCGCAATACCACTCAACAACATCATATCAAGATTCTGATCCAATTAACAACATACTAAAGTAGTAGAACTGAACTGGGGCTTGTAACAACAATCCTATAAGCTACTATAGATTAGTAACACGTGAACCTGATAGAAGAAGAGAGCCTAGTCCTTAACCCACGTTGAATGAGAAGAGAATGGCTCAGATCAGAGGTATAGGTAAAGGAGTAAAACAACCTTACGTTCCCTCCCACAATCAATTCCCCTACATATAACTAGAGCATTTCTAGACTCGACATCGACCAGTTTGGCTCAACGAACCTACAGGCAATCCGGCTCTGATACCAACGCTGTCAGGACCCCGATTCCAGGTCACATCGATCTAGCCGGTAACACCTCATATCACTTTGCGGCCTCACGCACGGTATCCCATGGGTGCCGCCTTACCATGGCCCGGGACCATTTGCGCCTTTTGGCTCACGTATATGATAGTGTCGCTAGCATCCATATGACAGAGAACCCGGGCCGACATGGCTAGTCGTGAACCCAAAGCGGCACAAACCTATGGAGACACGCATACATGAATCACATCGAACATGTCGGTCATCAACGAGTGATTCCGGGCTGTAGCACTGGGCTAACAGGACTCCGGGGAACCCCGAGCTGTAGCAGGCTAGGCAGGACTCCAGAAGTCACCGTGTGACATTTCCCCGAAGGGACAGACATAGGGACGAAGTGAAACACATGCCGGCCAGTCAAGTGTCCTGAACAGTAGTGCTGGGCTAGCAGGACTCCGGTGAACCGGGCTGTAGCGGACTACTATGGCTCGAGGAGCACTAGACTACATTTCCCCATATGAAAGGCTGCCAAGGATAAACAACTAGATTGTCGGATCCCACTCATACCAAGCATTTCAATCATACACACAATATGCCCGATATGAGTGCATACAACATGGCATCACAACAAAACTCTACAACTCAAGTACTTCATTTAAAGGCTCCAGAGAGCCATACATAACATGTTCATACAGATAGGGGTCACATGACCCGACACTCAAGTCATACAAACATACAAGCGCGTGCGGAAGCAACTAGTCTGAGTACAGACTCTAGAAAGAAAGAAGGCTTCTCGAAGCCTATCTATCTACATAGGCCCTCCATGGCCAGGGTCACCACCTGGGTGGCTAGTCACTCGTCGATGTCAAGGTCTACATAGAACCCATCGGAGGGGGCAGTGTTGTCGTCTGAAACCAACAAATAAGCAAACATGAGTACAAAGGTACTCAGCAAGTCTTACATCAGAACCTACTATACATGTTTATTCTCAAGAAGGTGGTGGGGTTAATGCAGCAAGCCAGCTTTGACTCTTGGCTAAGCTATCCTACGGAACTTCACCAGTAAAATAGTTTTCGCACACGAGTCCACTACTCACCAACACAATACTCCACTGGGGATCCTCCCTCGTCACCCTACGAGAGGGCCATCCTCGGTACTCACGCTTATCCTGAGTCTTTTAGTAGTATCCATTAACTTGTCTATGAACTGTATATGCAACCAAGTAGTCCTTTACCGCGGACGCGGCTATTCGAATAGTTTTATACCCTGCAGGGGTGTACTTCGTCACACATGTTTCCACCACTTAGCGTCTGCACACGACATGTGCTCGGCAGACTTCAAGCGAAAACCGACGTGGGTGTAGACCACGACCTGACTAACCTCACAAGTCTCTAGTCCAGGTTTATCGCCTATTCAGGTTCCATCTGCAAGGAAATCCGGCCGGGGTGTCCTCAACGGCCCCAAACGATGTGAACAGGGTTCCCGCGACACCAAACGGGTGACTCGGTACACCGTGCCACGGTGTATCTACCGCAACATAGCCCACCCCTAGGGTCAGCGCTACGCACGGCCGCCAACACATGTCCTACAAACACCAGAAACTAGTTGCAACTCCTGGACAGAGGCGAGAGGGGTCAGTAAGTCGAGCGGGGTCATATTTCAGGGCCCAATGTGTGGTAGTAGCTGAATCTTAAATCACGCATACAGATCTCAGTTCTTAGGTACGGCCTCAATGAAACAACCCACCATGTACTCCTACATGGCCTCTCATCGATACCTTTACCAAAACATGTTCAATGCATCCCTCACATTACCGGCATAAGCATTTCACTCTAGCCCATCTCCCAGATGAACCAGACCTGACACAACTCTAAGCATAGCAGG
>NC_053028.1:186403535-186523754 GCF_003073215.2 Triticum urartu | reverse complement strand
TGGGTCATGTCAATCACATCATTCTTCTAATGATGTGATCCCGTTAATCAAATAACAACTCTTTTGTTCATGGTTAGGAAACATAACCATCTTCGATTAATGAGCTAGTCAAGTAGAGGCATACTAGTGACACTCTGTTTGTCTATGTATTCACACATGTATTATGTTTCCGGTTAATACAATTCTAGCATGAATAATAAACATTTATCATGATATAAGGAAATAAATAATAACTTTATTATTTCCTCTAGGGCATATTTCCTTCAGTCTCCCACTTGCACTAGAGTCAATAATCTAGTTCACATCGCCATGTGATTCAACACTAATAGTTCACATCACCATGTGATTAACACTCATAGTTCACATCGTCATGTGACCTATACCCAAAGGGTTTACTAGAGTCAATAATCTAGTTCACATCGTTTATGTGATTAACACCCAAAGAGTACTAAGGTGTGATCATGTTTTGCTTGTGAGATAATATTAGTCAACGGGTCTGTCACATACAGATCCGTAAGTATTTTGTGAATTCTATGTCTACAATGCTCTGCACGGAGCTACTCTAGCTAATTGCTCCCACTTTCAATATGTATCTAGATCGAGACTTAGAGTCATCCAGATCTGTGTCAAAACTTGCATCGACGTAACTTTTTACGATGAACCTTTTGTCACCTCCATAATTGAGAAATATTTCCTTATTCCACTAAGGATAATTTTGACCGTTGTCCAGTAATCTACTCTTAGATCATTATTGTACTCCCTTGCTTAACACAGTGTAGGGTATACAATAGATCTGGTACACAGCATGGCATACTTTATAGAACCTATGGCTGAGGCATAGGGAATGACTTTCATTCTCTTTCTATCTTCTGCCGTGGTCAGGCTTTGAGTCTTACTCAATTTCACACCTTGTAACACAGCCAAGAACTCTTTCTTTGACTGTTCCATTTTTGAACTACTTCAAAATATTGTCAAGGTATGTACTCATTGAAAAAACTTATCAAGCGTCTTGATCTATCTCTATAGATCTTGATGCTTAATATGTAAGCAGCTTCACCGAAGTCTTTCTATGAAAAACTTCTTTCAAAATACTCCTTTATGCTTTGCAGAATAATTCTACATTATTTCCGATCAACAATATGTCATTCACATATACTTATCAGAAATGCTGTAGTGCTCCCACTCACTTTCTTGTAAATACAGGCTTCAGCGCAAGTCTGTATAAAACTATATGCTTTGATCATACTATCAAAGCGTTTATTCCAACTCCGAGAGGCTTGCACCAGTCCATAAATGGATCGCTGGAGCTTGCACACTTTGTTAGCTCCTTTTGGATCGACAAAACCTTCCGGCTGCATCATATACAACTCTTCTTCCAGAAATCCATTCAGGAATGCAGTTTTGACATCCATTTGCTGGATTTCATAAAATGCGGCAATTGCTAACATGATTCAGATAGACTTAAGCATAGATACGAGTGAGAAACTCTCATCATAGTCAACACCTTGAACTTGTCGAAAACCTTTTTTCGACAATTCTAGCTTTGTAGATAGTAACACTACTATCAGCGTCCGTCTTCCTCTTGAAGATCCATTTAATCTCAATGGCTCGCCGATCATTGGGCAAGTCAATCAAAGTCCATACTTTGTTCTCATACATGGATCTCATCTCAGATTTCATGGCCTCAAGCCATTTCGCGGAATCTAGGCTCATCATCGCTTCCTCATAGTTCGCAAGTTCGTCATGGTCTAGTAACATGACTTCCAGAACAGGATTACCGTACCACTTTGGTGCGGATCTCACTCTGATTTACCTACGAGATTCGGTATTAACTTGATCTGAAGTTACATGATCATCATCATTAGTCTTCCTCACTAATTGGTGTAGTAGTCACAGGAACAGATTTCTTGTGATGAACTACTTTTCAATAAGGGAGAAGGTACAATTACCTTATCAAGTTCTACTTTCCTCCCACTCACTTCTTTCAAGAGAAACTCCTTCTCTAGAAAGGATCCATTCTTAGCAACGAATGTCTTGCCTTCGGATCTGTGATAGAAGGTGTACCCAATAGTCTCCTTTGGGTATCCTATGAAGACATATTTCTCCGATTTGGGTTTGAGCTTATCAGGATGAAACTTTTTCATATAAGCATCACAATCCCAAACTTTAAGAAATGACAACTTTGGTTTCTTGCCAAACCACAGTTCAGATTGTGTCGTCTCAACGGACTTAGATGGTGCCCTTTTAAACATGAATGCAGCTGTCTTTAATGCATAACCCCAAAACGATAGTGGTAGATCGGTAAGAGACATCATAGATCGCACCATATCTAATAAAGTACGGTTATGATGTTCGGACACACCATTATGCTGTGGTGTTCCAGGTGTCGTGAGTAGTGAAACTATTTCACATTGTTTTAACTGAAGGCCAGACTCGTAACTCAAATATTTTACCTCTGTGATCATATCGTAGAAACTTTTATTTTCTTGTTACAATGATTCTCCACTTCACTCTGAAATTCTTTGAAATTTTCAAATATTTCAGACTTGTGTTTCATTAAGTAGATATACCCATATCTGCTCAAATCATCTGTGAAGGTCAGAAAATAATGATACCCGCCACGAGCCTTAACACTCATCGGATCTCATACATCAGTATGTATTATTTCCAATAAGTCAGTTGCTCGCTCCATAGTTCCAGAGAACAGCGTTTTAGTCATCTTGCCCATGAGGCATGGTTCGCAAGCATCAACTGATTCATAATCAAGTGATTCCAAAAACCCATTAGTATGGAGTTTCTTCATGCGCTTTACACCAATATGACCTAAACGGCAGTGCCACAAATAAGTTGCACTATCATTATTAACTTTGCATCTTTTGGTTTCAATATTATGATTATGTGTATCACTACGATCGAGATCCAACGAACTATTTTCATTGGGTGTGTAACCATATAAGGTTTTATTCATGTAAACAGAACAACAACTTATTCTCTTACTTAAATGAATAACCATATTACAATAAACATGATCAAATCATATTCATGCTCAACGCAAACACCAAATAACACTTATTCAGGTTCAACACTAATCCCGAAAGTATAGGGAGTGTGCGATGATGATCATATCAATCTTGGAACCACTTCCAACACACATCGTCACTTCACCCTTAACTAGTCTCTGTTTATTCTGCAACTCCCGTTTCGAGTTACTAATCTTAGCAACTGAACTAGTATCAAATACTGAGGGGTTGCTATAAACACTAGTAAAGTACACATCAATAACATGTATATCAAATATACTTATGTTCACTTTGCCATCCTTCTTATCTGCCAATCACTTGGGGTAGTTCTGCTTCCAGTGACCAATCCCTTTGCAGTAGAAACACTTAGTCTCAGGCTTAGGACCAGACTTGGGCTTCTTCACTTGAGCAGCAACTTGCTTGCTGTTCTTCTTGAAGTTCCCCTTCTTCCCTCTGCCCTTTTCTTGAAACTAGTGGTCTTGTCTACCATCAACACTTGATGTTTTTCTTGATTTCTACCTTCGTCAATTTCCGCATTACGAAGAGCTTGGGAATCGTTTCCGTTATCCCTTGCATATCATAGTTCATCACGAAGTTCTACTAACTTGGTGATGGTGACTAGAGAATTCTGTCAATCACTATCTTATCTGGAAGATTAACTCCCACTTGATTCAAGCGATTGTAGTACTCAGACAATCTGAGCACATGCTCACTAGTTGAGTGATTCTCCTCCATCTTTTAGCTATAGAACTTGTTGGAGACTTCATATCTCTCAACTCGGGTATTTGCTTGAAATATTAACTTCAACTCCTGGAACATCTCATATGCTCCATGACGTTCAAAACGTCTTTGAAGTCCCGATTCTAAGCCATTAAGCATGGTGCACTAAACTATCAAGTAGTCATCATATTGAGCTAGCCAAACGTTCATAACGTCTGCATATGCTCCTGCAATAGGTCCGTCATCTAGCGGTGCATCAAGGACATAATTCTTCTGTGCAGCAATGAGGATAAACCTCAGATCACGGATCCAATCCGCATCATTGCTACTAACATCTTTCAACACAATTTTCTCTAGGAACATATCAAAATAAACACAGGGAAGCAACAACGTGAGTTATTGATCTACAACATAATTTGCAAAATACTACCAGGACTAAGTTCATGATAAATTTAAGTTCAATTAATCATATTACTTAAGAACTCCCACTTAGATAGACATCCCTCTAATCCTCTAAGTGATTACGTGATCCAAATCAACTAAACCATGTCCGATCATCACGTGAGATGGAGTAGTTTCATTGGTGAACATCGCTATGTTGATCATATATGCTATATGATTCACGCTCGACCTTTCGGTCTCCGTGTTCCGAGGCCATATCTGTATATGCTTGGCTCGTCAAGTATAAGCTGAGTATTCCGCGTGTGCAACTGTTTTGCACCCGTTGTATTTGAACGTAGAGCCTATCACACCCGATCATCACGTGGTGTCTCAGCACGAAGAACTTTCGCAACGGTGCATACTCAGGGAGAACACTTCTTGATAATTAGTGAGAGATCATCTTATAATGCTACCGTCAATCAAAGCAAGATAAGATGCATAAAAGATAAACATCACATGCAATCAATATAAGTGATATGATATGGCCATCATCATCTTGTGCTTGTGATCTCCATCTTCGAAGCACCGTCGTGATCACCATCGTCACCGGCGCGACACCTTGATCTCCATCGTAGCATCATTGTCATCTCGCCAATCTTATGCTTCCACGACTATCGCTACCGCTTAGTGATAAAGTAAAGCATTACAGCTCGATTGCATTGCATACAATAAAGCGACAACCATATGGCTCCTGCCAGTTGCCGATAACTCGGTTACAAAACATGATCATCTCATACAATAAAATTTAGCATCATGTCTTGACCATATCACATCACAACATGCCCTGCAAAACCAAGTTAGACGTCCTCTACTTTGTTATTGCATGTTTTACGTGGCTGCTACGGGCTTAAGCAAGAACCAATCTTACCTACGCATCAAAACCACAATGATAGTTTGTCAAGTTGGTGTTGTTTTAACCTTCGCAAGGACCGAGCGTAGCCACACTCGGTTCAACTAAAGTTGCAAAAACTGTCACCCGCTAGCCACCTTTGTGCAAAGCACATCGGGAGAACCGGTCTCGCGTAAGCGTACGCGTAATGTCGGTCCGGGCCGCTTCGTCCAACAATACCGTCAAACCAAAGTATGACATGCTGGTAAGCAGTATGACTTATATCGCCCACAACTCACTTGTGTTCTACTCATGCATATAACATCAACATATAAAACCTAGGCTCGGATGCCACTGTTGGGTTTCATAGTAATTTCAAAAAAAATCCTACGCACACGCAAGATCATGGTGATGCATAGCAACGAGAGGAGAGAGTGTGATCTACATACCCTTGTAGATCGACAATGGAAGCGTTAGCACAACGTGGTTGATGTAGTCGTACGTCTTCACGGCCCGACCGATCAAGCACTGAAACTACGGCACCTCCGAGTTCTAGCACACGTTCAGCTCGATGACGATCCCCGGACTCCGATCCAGCAAAGTGTCGGGGAAGAGTTCCATCAGCACGACGGCGTGGTGACGATCTTGATGTACTACCGTCGCAGGGCTTCGCCTAAGCACCGCTACAATATTATCGAGGACTATGATGGAAGGGGGCACCGCACATGGCTAAGAATATGATCACGTGGATCAACTTGTGTGTCTAGGGGTGCCCCCTGCCTTCGTATATAAAGGATCAAAGGGGGGGTGCGGCTGGGCAGGGAGGGCGCGCCAGGAGGAGTCCTACTCCCTCCGGGAGTAGGATTCCCCCCCTTTCCTAGTTGGAATAGGATTCGGGAAGGGGGAAAGAGGAGAGAGAGAAGGAAGGGGGGCGCCGGCCCCCTCTCCTTGTCCTATTCGGACTAGGGGGGAGGGGCGCGCGGCCCAGCCCTGGCCACCTCTCCTCTCTTCCACTAAAGCCCACTAAGGCCCATATACCTCCTGGGGGGTTCCGGTAACCTCCCGGTACTCCGGTAAAATCCCGATTTCACCCGGAACACTTTCGATATCCAAATATAGGCTTCCAATATATCAATCTTTATGTCTCGACCAATTCGAGACTCCTCGTCATGTCCGTGATCACATCCGGGACTCCGAACAAACTTCGGTACATCAAAACTCATAAACTCATAATATAACTGTCATCGAAACCTTAAGCGTGCGGACCCTACGGGTTCGAGAACAATGTAGACATGACCGAGACACGTCTCCGGTCAATAACCAATAGCGGAACCTGGATGCTCATATTGGCTCCTACATATTCTACGAAGATCTTTTATCGGTCAGACCGCATAACAACATACGTTGTTCCTTTTGTCATCGGTATGTTACTTGCCCGAGATTCGATCATCGGTATCTCAATACCTAGTTCAATCTCGTTATCGGCAAGTCTCTTTACTCGTTCCGTAATACATCATCTCACAACTAACTCATTAGTTGCAATGCTTGCAAGGCTTATGTGATGTGCATTACCGAGAGGGCCCAGAGATACCTCTCCGACAATCGGAGTGACAAATCCTAATCTCAAAATAGGCCAACCCAACATGTACCTTTGGAGACACCTGTAGAGCACCTTTATAATCACCCATTTACGTTGTGACGTTTGGTAGCACACAAAGTGTTCCTCTGGCAAACGGGAGTTGCATTAATCTCATAGTCATAGGAACATGTATAAGTCATGAAGAAAGCAATAGCAACATACTAAACGATCGGGTGCTAAGCTAACGGAATGGGTCATGTTAATCAGTCATTCACCTAATGATGTGATCCCGTTAATCAAATAACAACTCTGTCTATGGTTAGGAAACATAACAATCTTTGATTCAACGAGCTAGTCTAGTAGAGGCATACTAGTGACACTCTGTTTGTCTATGTATTCACACATGTATTATGTTTCCAGGTTAATACAATTCTAGCATGAATAATAAAAATTTATCATGATATAAGGAAATAAATAATAACTTTATTATTGCCTCTAGGGCATATTTCCTTCACTTCTTGCATAGCTTGAATCCATTCAGGTTTCATCAAGGCTTCATCAACTTTCTTGGGTTCAGATATTGAGACGAATGTGAAGTGCCCACGGAAATTTGCTAGTTGTGTTGCCCTTGAACAAGTGAGTGGACCAGGTGCATTGATGCTATCAATTATTTTCTCAATTTGTACTTCATTTGCAACACGAGGATGAACAGGACACAGATTTTGCTCTTGCTGATCATTGTCATCGTTAGCAGGATTGTCTTCAGGCTGAGCATTGTCTTCTGGTTGATCTGGTCTAGAGATGATGAGTTCCTCTTCGGGCTGTGCTTCAGACGGTATGATTTCTCCAGTTCCCATAAGCTTGATGGATTCACTGGATGGAACTTCATCTAGCACATTTGGCAGGTGCTCTCTTTGCGAGCCATTAGTCTCATCGAACCGCACATCCACAATTTCAACCACTTTATAGTGAAAGAGGTTGAAGACTCTATAGGAGTGCGAATCCTTTCCGTATCCAAGCATAAAACCTTCATGTGCTTTCGGTGCAAATTTTGAAGTGTGATGTGGATCCTTGATCCAGCACCTGGCACCAAATACTCTGAAGTAACTAACATTTGGCTTCTTACCAGTGAGAAGCTCATAGGATGTTTTGTTTAGAAGCTTGTGAAGATAAACATGGTTGATGATATGGCATGCAGTATCAATGGCTTTAGGCCAGAACTTTCTTGGAGTCTTGTATTCATCGAGCATCGTCCGGGCCATCTCAATGAGTGTTCTGTTCTTGCGTTCCACGATGCCATTCTGTTGCGGCATGTACGGAGCTGAGAACTCATGAGTGATGCCCAAAGTATCAAGATAAGTGTCGAGGCCAGTGTTCTTGAATTCAGTGCCATTGTCACTTCTGATGTGCTTGATCTTGACGCCATAGTTGTTCATGGCTCGATTGGCGAAACGTCTGAAGACATCCTGCACTTCAGTCTTGTAGAGAATTATATGCACCCATGTATATCTTGAATAATCATCAACAATGACGAAGCCATAGAGACAAGTAGTAGTAGTAAGAGTTGAGTAGTGAGTGGGACCGAAGAGGTCCATGTGTAGCAGTTCGAAGGGTTGAGTCGTTGTCATGATTGTCTTCGAGGGATGCTTGGCCCTCGTCATCTTTCCAGCTTCGCAGGCACCGCATAAGTGATCCTTCTTGAACTTGACGCCCTCGATGCCTATGATATGCTTCTTCTTTGCAAGAGTGTGCAAGTTCCTCATGCCAGCATGCCCTAGCCTCCGATGCCAGAGCTAGCATTCTGAAGCTTTTGCAAGAAGACATACGGCAAGCTGTGGTCCTGCTGAGAAATCTACCATGTACAAATCATCTTTCCGATACCCTTCAAAGACTAGAGACTTGTCAGATTCCATTAGAACAAGGCAATGATATTTTCCAAACATCACAATCATGTTTAAATCACAAAGCATTGAGACGGACATTAAGTTGAAACCAAGGGATTCAACAAGCATCACTTTATCCATGTGCTGATCCCTTGAGATTGCAGCTCTACCTAGACCCAATACCTTGCTTTTACCAGTATCAGCAAATGTGATGTGACTCTTGTCAAATGGACGTAAGGTTGATTCCATGAGAAGACTTCGCTTGCCAGTCATGTGATTAGTACACCCACTATCAATAATCCATTCTGAAGCAACTGGTATCATACCCTATAGTGCAGTTAGGGGGATAGGCTTCACGAAGAGAATTGTGAAGCATAAACATTTGACGAGCAAGTGGATTATGAAAGCTTAGATCGAGGTTAGGACTGATAGGGCAAGTAGCAAGCGACTCAGGAACAAAATACATAATAAGACCATTTGGGCATTTGATCTTGCGCCCTACAAGATGTTTAAGGTCCCCAGCAATAGCTTCAGACGCATTTGATTTTCGGCTGGAGACCCTTCCCTGCAAAAGAGAGTTAAGCTTTCTTAGCCACCCACATCTTCAAGGGTGGCTTCGAAGCAATGAGTCTAAGTGCAGCATCAGAGAACTTTGGCTTTGGAGCCCTAGCAAATAGTCTTGCAGGTGGACAATAGTACTCATAAGAATAAGCAGGGTAGTTCTTGGTCTTATGAACATGGCGGTTTGATGAAACGCGCTCATATTCATAGGCCTGAGTATGGTTTCCCTGCAAAACATTTGCGTTAGTGCGACTCAGGTGAGTCCTCTATCTGTATGAAGCTTTTGGACCATATGAAGCCCGTGGTCTGGGGTTTGTCTTCTTCACTTGTGGTGTCATGACGACATACATAGGAAGATTTTCCACACACTTTTTTGGCACCTAGATCTTCTTCATAGGTGGCCCATACCTGCAGTTAGTACCAATATACCTGGCAAACACTTCACCATTCTGATTCTTAAACAGTTTACAGTTTGCATCAAAGGATTCATCAATAACAATGGGATTAGCACAAGTGAAGCCAGATAGGGTGGATGGATCCACTGAAGGTTCCTTCGCAGCAACCCATGTGGTTTTGGGGTACTGCTCAGGTTTCCAGTAAGAGCCATCAGCATTCATTTTCCTTTCGAACCCAACACCCTGTTTCCTAGGGTTTCGGTTCAGGATCTGTCTTTTGAGGACATCACATAGTGTCTGATGCCCTTTGAGACTTTTGTACATTCCTGTTTCAAGCAATGTCTTCAACCTAGCATTCTCATCAGCAATAGCAGTGGTATCCTCAGCAGAGGGGTTAGTTACCACATCAACAGTTGAAGATATTGCAACAGTAGCAGCAGTAGAACATCCAGCAACAGAAGTAGCGTTGTCACGCTCAATGCATTTAAGACATGGTGGTTCAAATGCTTCCTAAGCGGAACTGATCTGTTTGGCGCGAAGTGACTCATTTTCCTTTTGAAGATCTTCATGAGTCGCTCTCAATTTATCAAGATCTTGCTTCCTTTGAAGATAATCATAGGAAAGCTTTTCATGAGTTGTTGAGAGCGTTTCATGACGACTTTCAAGTTCCTCATACTTAACATGAAGATTTTTTATGTCTTCAATTAAGGACTGAGATCGAGTCATTTCAGCATCTAACAGGTTATCGCTTTTGTCTAATAGTTTTTGAATATGTTCCATAGCTTTATGTTGTTCAGTTGCAATTTTAGCAAGTGTTTTGTAGCTGGGTTTGGAACCACAATCAGAGTCATCTTCACTGGATGTTCGATAGTGAGTAGTGCGTGAGTTTACCTTGGCACCGCGTGCCATGAAGCAGTAGGTGGGAGCGGAGTTGTCCTGGTCATTAGCATCGGCGTCGATGATGAAGTCATTGTCTTCAATGTTGAAGATGGACTTGGCAACTTAGGCTGTAGCCAGACTTGCAACGCCAGAATCAGAATCCTCCTCAGACTCCACCTTCGCCTCCTCAGAAGCAGACTCCTCCTCTGAATCCATTTCCTTGCCAGCAAACGCACGAGCCTTGCCAGATGAGCTCTTCTTGTGTGATGAAGACTTTGATGAAGATTTGGAAGAAGACTTTGAGTATTTCTTCTTCTTCTTGTCATCAGAATCATATTCCTTGCTCTTCTTCTTCTTGTTGTTCTCATTGTCCCACTGCGAACACTCAGAGATGTAGTGACCAGGTTTCTTGCACTTGTGGCATGTTCTCTTCTTGTAGTCATGAGCAGAAGCTTCATCATTCCTTGAGCTGGATCGTGAGGACTTTCTGAAGCCTTTCTTCTTGGTGAATTTCTGGAACTTCTTCACAAGCATAGCAAGCTCCTTTCCAATGTCTTCAGGATCATCAAAACTGCAATCAGATTCTTCTTCAGATGAGGAAACATTTTTTGCCTTCAAAGCACGAGTTCGTCCATAGTTGGGACCGTAGATGTCTCTTTTCCCAGAAAGCTGAAACTCATGTGTGTTGAGCCTTTCAAGTATGTCAGACAGATCGAGTGTCTTGAAGTCAGGGCGTTCTTGTATCATCAGGGCTAGGGTGTCAAATGAGCTGTCAAGTGATCTCAGGAGTGTCTTGATGACTTCATGCTTGGTGATCTCAGTAGCGCCGAGGGCTTGAAGCTCATTTGTGATGTCAGTGAGTCGATCAAACGTGAGCTGAACATTCTCATTGTCATTTCTCTTGAAGCGGTTGAAGAGGTTGCGAAGGACACTGATTCTTTGATCTCTCTGGGTTGAGATGCCTTCGTTGACCTTGGAGAGCCAGTCCCAGACTAGCTTGGATGTTTCCAGAGCACTCACACGGCCATACTGTCCTTTGGTCAGATGACCACAGATGATGTTCTTGGCAGTGGAATCCAGTTGAACGAACTTCTTGACATCAGCAGCGGTGACACCTTCACCAGCCTTGGGAACGACATTCTTGACGACATACCAGAGGTCGACATCAATGGGTTCCAGATGCATGCGCATCTTATTCTTCCAGTAGGGATATTCAGTTCCATCGAAGACAGGGCATGCAACGGAGACTTTGATTATCCCTGCAGTCGACATACCTAAAACTCCAGGTGGTTAAACCGAATCACACAGAATAAGGGAGTACCTTGCTCTGATACCAATTGAAAGTGCTAGTGATCGACTAGAGGGGGTGAATAGGCGATTTTTATGAAAGTCTTCAAAACATGGAAGTTTCAAAGACAAACGATAGAAATAAACCTATTACCATGCAGCGGAAGGTAGACTACACTAAGCAGACCATAGTCAAGTATTCAATGAAAAAAAAGCACAAAGACTAATCTGTTGGAAATATGCCCTAGAGGCAATAATAAAAGCATTATTATTATATTTCCTTATTCATGATAATTGTCTTTATTCATGCTATAATTGTATTATCCGGAAATCGTAATACATGTGTGAATAATAGACACCAACATGTCCCTAGTAAGCCTCTAGTTGACTAGCTCGTTGATCAACAGATGGTCATGGTTTCCTGACAATGGACATTGGATGTCATTGATAACGAGATCACATCATTAGGAGAATGATGTGATGGACAAGACCCAATCCTAAACATAGCTTAAAGATCGTATAGTTCGTTTGCTAGAGTTTTTCCAATGTCAAAGTATCTTTTCCTTAGACCATGAGATCGTGTAACTCCTGGATACCGTAGGAGTGCTTTGGGTATACCAAACGTCACAACGTAATTGGGTGACTATAAAGGTAGACTACGGGTATCTCCGAAAGTGTCTGTTGGGTTGACACGGATCAAGACTGGGATTTGTCACTCCGTATGACGGAGAGGTATCACTGGGCCCACTCGGTAATGCATCATCATAATGAGCTCAAAGTGACCAAGTGTCTAGTCACGGGATCATGCATTACGGTACGAGTAAAGTGACTTGCCGGTAACGAGATTGAACGAGGTATTGGGATACCGACGATCGAATCTCGGGCAAGTAACATATCGATTGACAAAGGGAATTGCATACGGGGTTGCTTGAATCCTCGACATCGTGGTTCATCCGATGAGATCATCGTGGAGCATGTGGGAGCCAACATGGGTATCCAGATCCTGCTGTTGGTTATTGACCGAAGAGTCGTCTCGGTCATGTCTGCATGTCTCCCCGAACCCGTAGGGTCTACACACTTAAGGTTCGATAACGCTAGGGTTGTAGGGATATGTATATGCAGTAACCCGAATGTTGTTTGGAGTCCCGGATGAGATCCCGGACATCACGAGGAGTTCCGGAATGGTCCAGAGGTAAAGAATTATATATAGGAAGTGCTATTTCGGCCATCGGGACAAGTTTCGGGGTTATCGGTATTGTACCGGGACCACCGGAAGGGTCCCGGGGGTCCACCGGGTGGGGCCACCTGCCCCGGGGGCCACATGGGCTGTAGGGGGTGCGCCTTGGCCTACATGGGCCAAGGGCACCAGCCCCAAGAGGCCCATGCGCCTAGGGTTCACAAAAGGGAAGAGTCCCACTAGTGGAAGGCACCTCCTAGGTGCCTTGGGGGGGAGGGAAACCTCCCTTGGCCGCCGCCCCCCTAGGAGATTGGATCTCCTAGGGCCGGTGCCCCCCCCCCTTGGCCCTCCTATATATAGTGGGGGAAGGAGGGCTTTTCATCCACGCCTTTGGTTGCCTCCTTCTCCCTCTCCAACACCTCCTCCTCCTCCATAGCGCTTGGCGAAGCCCTGACGGAGTACTGCAGCTCCATCACCACCACGCCGTCGTGTTGCTGCTGGAGCCATCTTCCTCAACCTCTCCTTCCCTCTTGCTGGATCAAGAAGAAGGAGACGTTACGCTGACCGTATGTGTGTTGAACAGGGAGGTGCCGTCCGTTCGGTGCTAGGATCTCCAGTGATTTGGATCACGTCGTGTTCGACTACCTCATCCCCGTTCTTTAAACGCTTCCGCTCGCGATCTACAAAGGTATGTAGATACATCCGATCACTCGTTGCTAGATGAACTCATAGATGGATCTTGGTGAAACCGTAGGAAATTTTTTGTTTTCTGCAACGTTCCCCAACAGTGGCATCATGAGCTAGGTCTATGCGTAGTTCTTCTTGCGCGAGTAGAACACAATTTGTTGTGGGCGTAGATGTTGTCAACTTTCTTGCCGTTACTAGTCTTATCTTGTTTCAACGGTATTGTGGGATGAAGCGACCCGGACCAACCTTACACGTACACTTACGTGAGACCGGTTCCACCGACTAACATGCACAAGTTGCATAAGGTGGCTGGCGGGTGTCTTTCTCTCCTACTTTAGTTGGAGCGGATTCGATGAAAAGGGTCCTTATGAAGGGTAAATAGAAGTTGACAAATCACGTTGTGGCTTTCACGTAGGTAAGAAAACGTTCTTGCTAGAGCCCTACTTCAGCCACGTAAAACTTGCAACAACAATTAGAGGACGTCTAACATGTTTTTGCAGCAAGTGCTTTGTGATATGATATGGCCAAAGTTGTGATGTATGATGAATGATATATATGTGATGTATGAGATGTTCATGCTATTGTAATAGGAATCACGACTTGCATGTCGATGAGTATGACAACCGGCAGGAGCCATAGGAGTTGTCTTTATTTTTTGTATGACCTGCGTGTCATTGAGAAACGCCATGTAAATTACTTTACTTTATTGCTAAACGCGTTAGCCGTAGTAGTAGAAGTAATAGTTGGCCAGAAACTTCATGGAGACACGATGATGGAGATCATGGTGTCATGCCGGTGACAAGATGATCATGGAGCCCCAAGATGGAGATCAAAGGAGCTATGTGATATTGGCCATATCATGTCACTTTTATTATTTGATTGCATGTGATGTTTATCATATTTATGCATCTTGTTTACTTAGAACGACGATAGTAAATACGAAGATCCCTCATAATAATTTCAAGAAAGTGTTCCCCCTAACTGTGCACCGTTGCGACAGTTCGTTGTTTCGAAGCACCACGTGATGATCGGGTGTTAGATTCTAACGTTCACATACAACGGGTGTAAGACAGATTTACACATGCAAACACTTAGGTTGACTTGACGAGCCTAGCATGTGTATAGACATGGCCTCGGAACATAGAAGACCGGAAGGTCGAGCATGAGTCGTATAGAAGATACGATCAACATGAAGATGTTCACCGACGTTGACTAGTCCGTCTCACGTGATGATCGAACACGGCCTAGTTGACTCGGATCATGTTATACTTAGATGACTAGAAGAGGGATGTCTATCTAAGTGGGAGTTCATTGAATAATTTGATTAGATGAACTTAATTATCTTGAACTTAGTCTAAAATATTTACAATATGTCTTATAGATCAAATGGCCAACGTAGTCCTCAACTTCAACGCGTTCCTAGAGAAAACCATGCTGAAAGACGATGGCAGCAACTACACGGACTGGGTCCGGAACCTGAGGATCATCCTCATAGCTGCCAAGAAAGATTATGTCCTACAAGCACCGCTGGGTGACGCACCTCTTCTCCCTGCAGAACAAGACGTTATGAACGCTTGGCAGGCACGTACCGATGACTACTCCCTCGTTCAGTGCGGCATGCTTTACAGCCTAGAGCCGGGGCTCCAAAAGCGTTTTGAGAGACATGGAGCATATGAGATGTTCGAAGAGCTGAAAATGGTTTTCCAAGCTCATGCCCGGGTCGAGAGATATGAAGTCTCCGACAAATTCTTTAGCTGTAAGATGGAGGAAAATAGTTCTGTCAGTGAGCACATACTCACTATGTCTGGGTTACATAACCGCTTGACTCAGCTGGGAGTTAATCTCCCGGATGACGCGGTCATTGACAGAATCCTTCAGTCGCTTCCACCGAGCTACAAGAGCTTTGTGATGAACTTCAATATGCAGGGAATGGAAAAGACCATTCCTGAAGTATTTGCTATGCTGAAATCAGCAGAGGTAGAAGTCAAGAAGGAACATCAAGTGTTGATGGTCAATAAAACCACTAAGTTCAAGAAGGGCAAAGGCAAAAAGAACTTCAAGAAGGACGGCAAGGGAGTTGCCGCGCCCGGCAAGCAAGCTGCCGGGAAGAAGCCAAAGAATGGACCCAAGCCCGAGACTGAGTGTTTTTATTGCAAGGGAAGTGGTCACTGGAAGCGGAACTGCCCCAAATACTTAGCGGACAAGAAAGCCGGCAAAACAAAAGGTATATATGATATACATGTAATTGATGTGTACCTTACTAGTACCCGTAGTAGCTCCTGGGTATTTGATACTGGTGCAGTTGCTCACATTTGTAACTCAAAGCAGGGGCTGCGGAATAAGCGGAGACTGGCAAAGGACGAGGTGACGATGCGCGTCGGGAATGGTTCCAAGGTCAATGTGATCGCCGTCGGCACGCAACCTCTATATTTACCTTCGGGATTAGTTTTAAACCTTAATAATTGTTATTTAGTGCCAGCTTTGAGCATGAACATTGTATTGGGATCTCGTTTAATTCGAGATGGCTACTCATTTAAATCCGAGAATAATGGTTGTTCTATTTATATGAGAGACATGTTTTATGGTCATGCTCCTATGGTGAATGGTTTATTCTTAATGAATCTCGAGCGTAATGCTACACATATTCATAGTGTGAGTACCAAAAGATGTAAAGTTGATAATGATAGTCCCACATATTTGTGGCACTGCCGCCTTGGTCACATAGGTGTCAAACGCATGAAGAAGCTCCATGCAGATGGACTTTTAGAGTCTCTTGATTACGAATCATTTGACACGTGCGAACCATGCCTCATGGGTAAGATGACCAAGACTCCATTCTCAGGAACAATGGAGCGAGCAACCAACTTATTGGAAATCATACATACTGATGTGTGCGGTCCAATGAGTGTTGAGGCTCGCGGTGGCTATCGTTATGTTCTCACCCTCACTGATGATTTGAGTAGATATGGGTATATCTACTTAATGAAACACAAGTCTAAAACCTTTGAAAAGTTCAAGGAATTTCAGAGTGAGGTTGAGAATCAACGTGACAGGAAAATCAAGTTTCTACGATCAGATCGTGGAGGAGAATACTTGAGTCACGAATTTGGCACACACTTAAGAAAATGTGGAATAGTTTCACAACTCACGCCGCCTGGAACACCTCAGCGTAATGGTGTCTCCGAACGTCGTAATCGCACTCTATTAGATATGGTACGATCTATGATGTCTCTTACTGATTTACCGCTATCTTTTTGGGGCTATGCTTTAGAGACTGCCGCATTCACTTTAAATAGGGCTCCATCGAAATCCGTTGAGACGACACCGTTTGAATTATGGTTTGGGAAGAAACCTAAGCTGTCGTTTCTGAAAGTTTGGGGATGCGATGCTTATGTCAAGAAACTTCAACCTGAAAAGCTCGAACCCAAGTCAGAAAAATGCGTATTCATAGGATACCCTAAAGAAACTGTTGGGTATACCTTCTACCTCAGATCCGAAGGCAAGATCTTTGTTGCCAAGAATGGATCCTTTCTAGAGAAAGAGTTTCTCTCGAAAGAAGTAAGTGGGAGGAAAGTAGAACTTGATGAAGTGTTACCTCTTGAACCGGAAAATGGCACAACTCAAGAAAATGTTCCTGAGGTGCCTGCACCAACTAGAGAGGAAGTCATTGATGATGATCAAGATACTTCTGATCAAGCTACTACTGAAATTCGAAGGTCCACAAGGACACGTTCCGCACCAGAGTGGTACGGCAACCCTGTTTTGGAAATCACGTTGTTAGACAACGGTGAACCTTCAAACTATGAAGAAGCGATGGCGGGCCCGGATTCCGACAAATGGCTAGAAGCCATGAAATCCGACATAGGATCCATGTATGAAAACGAAGTATGGACTTTGACTGACTTGCCCGTTGAACGACGAGCCATAGAAAATAAATGGATCTTTAAGAAGAAGACAGACGTGGATGGTAATGTGACCATCTATAAAGCTCGGCTTGTCGCTAAGGGTTATCGACAAGTTCAAGGAGTTGACTACGATGAGACTTTCTCACCGGTAGCGAAGCTGAAGTCCGTCCGAATCATGTTAGCAATTGCTGCATTTTATGATTATGAAATATGGCAAATGGACGTCAAAACAGCATTCCTTAAGGAAGAATTGTATATGATGCAGCCGGAAGGTTTTGTCGATCCTAAGAATGCTAACAAGGTGTGCAAGCTCCAACGCTCGATTTATGGGCTGGTGCAAGCATCTCGGAGTTGGAACATTCACTTTGATGAGATGATCAAAGCGTTTGGGTTTACGCAGACTTATGGAGAAGCCTGCGTTTACAAGAAAGTGAGTGGGAGCTCTGTAGCATTTCTCATATTATATGTAGATGACATACTTTTGATGGGAAATGATATAGAACTCTTGGACAGCATCAAGGCCTACTTGAATAAGAGTTTTTCAATGAAGGACCTTCGTGAAGCTGCTTATATATTAGGCATCAAGATCTATAGAGATAGATCAAGACGCCTCATAGGTCTTTCACAAAGCACATACCTTGATAAGATATTGAAGAAGTTCAATATGGATCAATCTAAGAAGGGGTTCTTGCCTGTGTTACAAGGTATGAAATTGAGCTCAGCTCAATGTCCGACCACGGCAGAAGATATAGAAGAGATGAGTGTCATCCCCTATGCCTCAGCCATAGGTTCTATTATGTATGCCATGCTATGTACCAGACCTGATGTAAACCTTGCCGTAAGTTTGGTAGGAAGGTACCAAAGTAATCCCGGCAAGGAACACTGGACAGCGGTCAAGAATATCCTGAGGTACCTGAAAAGGACTAAGGAAATGTTTCTCGTTTATGGAGGTGACGAAGAGCTCGTCGTAAAGGGTTATGTCGACGCTAGCTTCGACACAGATCTGGATGACTCAAAGTCACAAACCAGATACGTGTATATTTTGAATGGTGGGGCAGTAAGCTGGTGCAGTTGCAAGCAGAGCATCGTGGCGGGATCTACATGTGAAGCGGAGTACATGGCAGCCTCGGAGGCAGCACATGAAGCAATATGGGTGAAGGAGTTCATCACCGACCTAGGAGTCATACCCAATGCGTTGGGGCCGATCAAGCTCTTCTGTGACAACACTGGAGCTATTGCTCTTGCCAAGGAGCCCAGGTTTCACAAGAAGACAAGGCACATCAAGCGTCGCTTCAACTCCATTCGTGAAAATGTTCAAGATGGAGACATAGATATTTGTAAAGTGCATACGGACCTGAATGTAGCAGATCCATTGACTAAACCTCTCCCTAGGGCAAAACATGATCAACACCAGAATTCCATGGGTGTTCGATTCATCACAATGTAACTAGATTATTGACTCTAGTGCAAGTGGGAGACTATTGGAAATATGCCCTAGAGGCAATAATAAAAGCATTATTATTATATTTCCTTGTTCATGATAATTGTCTTTATTCATGCTATAATTGTATTATCCGGAAATCATAATACATGTGTGAATAATAGACACCAACATGTCCCTAGTAAGCCTCTAGTTGACTAGCTCGTTGATCAACAGATGGTCATGGTTTCCTGACTATGGACATTGGATGTCATTGATAACGAGATCACATCATTAGGAGAATGATGTGATGGACAAGACCCAATCCTAAACATAGCTTAAAGATCGTATAGTTCGTTTGCTAGAGTTTTTCCAATGTCAAAGTATCTTTTCCTTAGACCATGAGATCGTGTAACTCCCGGATACCGTAGGAGTGCTTTGGGTATACCAAATGTCACAATGTAACTGGGTGACTATAAAGGTAGACTACGGGTATCTCCGAAAGTGTCTGTTGGGTTGACACGGATCAAGACTGGGATTTGTCACTCTGTATGACGGAGAGGTATCACTGGGCCCACTCGGTAATGCATCATCATAATGAGCTCAAAGTGACCAAGTGTCTGGTCACGGGATCATGCATTACGGTACGAGTAAAGTGACTTGCCGGTAACGAGATTGAACGAGGTATTGGGATACCGACGATCGAATCTCGGGCAAGTAACATATCGATTGACAAAGGGAATTGCATACGGGGTTGCTTGAATCCTCGACATCGTGGTTCATCCGATGAGATCATCGTGGAGCATGTGGGAGCCAACATGGGTATCCAGATCCCGCTGTTGGTTATTGACCGAAGAGTCGTCTCGGTCATGTCTGCATGTCTCCCCGAACCCGTAGGGTCTACACACTTAAGGTTCGGTAACGCTAGGGTTGTAGGGATATGTATATGCAGTAACCCGAATGTTGTTCGGAGTCCCGGATGAGATCCCGGACGTCACGAGGAGTTCCGGAATGGTCCAGAGGTAAACAATTATATATAGGAAGTGCTATTTCGGCCATCGGGACAAGTTTCGGGGTTATCGGTATTGTATCGGGACCACCGGAAGGGTCCCGGGGGTCCACCGGGTGGGGCCACCTGCCCCGGGGGCCACATGGGCTGTAGGGGGTGTGCCTTGGCCTACATGGGCCAAAGGCACCAGCCCCAAGAGGCCCATGCGCCTAGGGTTCACAAAAGGGAAGAGTCCCACTAGTGGAAGGCACCTCCTAGGTGCCTTGGGGGGGAGGGAAACCTCCCTTGGCCGCCGCCCCCCTAGGAGATTGGATCTCCTAGGGCCGGCGCCCCCCCTTGGCCCTCCTATATATAGTGGGGGAAGGAGGGCTTTTCATCCACGCCTTTGGTTGCCTCCTTCTCCCTCTCCAACACCTCCTCCTCCTCCATAGCGCTTGGCGAAGCCCTGACGGAGTACTGCAGCTCCATCACCACCACGCCGTCGTGTTGCTGCTGGAGCCATCTTCCTCAACCTCTCCTTCCCTCTTGCTGGATCAAGAAGAAGGAGACGTTATGCTGACCGTACGTGTGTTGAACACGGAGGTGCCGTCCGTTCGGTGCTAGGATCTCCGGTGATTTGGATCACGTCGTGTTCGACTACCTCATCCCCGTTCTTTGAACGCTTCCGCTCGCGATCTACAAAGGTATGTAGATACATCCGATGACTCGTTGCTAGATGAACTCATAGATGGATCTTGGTGAAACCGTAGGAAAATTTTTGTTTTCTGCAACGTTCCCCAACATGGGCATCCACTGCCGCGCCTTCCCTGGCTCCGCGTCATCCCCTTCCTAGGCCTCGCTGTCGCCCACCGCCCTGGTGCTCTTGGCTCGGCGTGGTCAGCGTGGTCAAGGAATGGCTTCCATCGGACGTGGACTATACGTGGAGAGGCTGACAGCTGGGTCCACGGCCGCAACAAGGAAATGCCTCCTTATTACGCGCAAAATAAATATTCCTCTACCTGACAACGGGGACCCATTGGACAGGCCACCATATTTCACAAAAAAAAATGTTTCCCCCTGACTGCTAGGACCCACCAGCTACATCTTCGCCCGCAAGGAAGTGTGTCCGGGCAAAAAAAAGATTCGCCCCCCTGACTGCTGGGACCCACCAGCTACATCTTCGCACGCAAGGAAGTGCCTCACGGTCGGGACCACCTGGTCGAAGCGTACGTAGCGTTGTCATTCTGGTCGTGAACGTGTACGTACATACTGGTCGATGTAGAGGCGTGCACGTGTTGTAGCAGAGGCGCGCACGTAGCATGTATACGTACGTACGGCGGCCAGGGTGCAAGAAAGTAAATACGGCCACGTACGTACATATGGGCGGGGTCTCGAACGCCTACTCGCGCGTACGTACGGCCAGGGCTCGTGTACGTGGCTGGATCGGAAGGGAGAAACAGCGTCGTCGTCGTGTTCATGGGGAGCCAACCAGCTGGGTCGGAACGGAATGCGTTGTCGTGTTCATCGGAAGGGCTTGGACGGAACAGCCGATAGAAACAAGGCCTGGCGTACCGCAGAACGGAGGAAACGGCCTTGTGTTCGACCGGCCACATTCGAAACGGGATCCTGTTCATCGGGAGGGGTCTGGCGTACCGCACAACGGAGGAAACGGACCTCCTACGGTCGAAACGAGGGTCCTGTTGATCGGGAGGGGTGTGGCATACCGCAAAACGGAGGAAACAGACTTGTGTTGGAGCGCTATGGTAGAAACGGGGGTCCTGTTCATCGGGAGGGGTGTGGCGTACCGCAAAACCGGACTCCACGGGATACTGTTCATCTCCACTGTCGACCCCCTCCAGCCTCCACGGGCTACTGTTCATCCACCGTCGACCTTCTCCAGCCTCCACCTACTCCTGTTCATCCACGGGCTCCTGTTCATCCAGCCTCCACCGCGCGCTACTCCACCGGCTACTGTTCAACCAGTCCTCTCCACGGGCTCCTGTTCAACCACCCCTCCATGGGCTACTGTTCATCCTGCCCTCCACGGGGTGGTCCTGTTCATCCTGCCCTCCACGGGGTGGTCCTGTTCATCCTGCCCTCCACGGGGTGGTCCTGTTCATCCTGCCCTCCACGGGGTGGTCCTGTTCATCCTGCCCTCCACGGGGTGGTCCTGTTCATCCTGCCCTCCACGGGGTGGTCCTGTTCATCCTGCCCTCCACGGGGTCCTGTTCATCCAGCCCCAACCGACTCGATCGATCGGGGTACTGTTCATCCAGAGGCAACACCACGGGGTCCTGTTCATCCACCCCCACTGGGAACTATTCATCCAACCTCCCCCCCCCCCCCCCCCCCCCCCGCAACGCTCACTGTTCATCCAGAGGCAGGCATCGATCGGCTTTAATTAGCAGCAGTAGCGAAGAAATCGCTCGATCGGGTTTAGTTAACAGCCATCGATCGATCGCTCGGGTTCAGTAACGCGTAGCCTGCAGTGCAATCGCTCGGGTTCAGTTAGAGCCCAACGCCTCGCACACACGCGCGTACGTATGAGAGAAAGGCACATCGCTCGGCCCCCGACCACCCACCATAACCGGGGACTCCCCGATATTTTTCGCGCCCTCGCTTCTACCACGGTTTTTTCCGTCATGGACGGCCCAAAGAATGTCATGCAGCTGCGTCTCCGGCCTGCCCAGGACGAAAAGCCCATTTTCTGTCATGATTTTTTGTCATAGAAGTAGGACCCCATCACATCTATGATGATACCAGGTTTTGTCACAATTATCATCATAGAAGTGTCATAAGTATGACAGAATTTTTTTTCGTCCGGCCCAAAATGTCACGGATGTGTCTTTTTTTTGTAGTGTTATTCCGGATTTGTTTGGCCTTTTTATATATTAATTGAGTTTTTGGTCATTTAATGTGCATAATTCAAATTTGAACTACAAGCACATGCTCCCATGCACCAAAGTTGATTGAAAAATCACATGTGTGTCCTCGGGTGAATTTCTAGGTCCCATGCAAGAAATGGGAATGAAATTCAAACATTTGGGCATCGTGGTTCAGCCGAGAACATTGAGAAGCTTGGTTTTAAAATTCTTGTAAATCCAAAACACGCCTGAAATCATGAAACTTGGCATGGTGTCATGTCATGGTACTACCATGCTATGGTAAAAAAATTTGCAGAATAGGAACAAGTTTTGGTATAAGTTTCTTGCAAACCGAAGCTTCTCTCAAGAAGGCTCGTGGTTCTGAGAGGGAACGTGTCACCTTTGCATGCATAATTCAAATTTTAAATACAAGCACATGCTCGAGTGCACCAAAGCTGGTTGAAAAATCACATGTGTGTCCTCGGGTAAATTTCTAGGTCCCATGCCAGAAATGGGAATGAAATTCAAACATCTGGGCATCATGGCTCGGCTGGAAACATTGAGAAACTTGGTTTTTTAATTCCTGTAAATCCGAAACACGCATAAAATCATGAAACTTGGCTTGGTGTCATGACATGGCACCAACATGCTGTGGTAATTTTGCTATCCGATTTGCGAAGGCGCACACATTAACAATCAACAAACTCATTTTGGAACAAGTGTTGTCACGTTACAATCGGAAACACAAGTATTATTGAAACCATGGGCGTTCTATTTACCATTTACGTGCCACCACGCGTCCCCTTTTTTATTAGCTAGGAGGCGCCATGCGGGGTAGCTATTTGAGTACGGGAGGCGTGCGATCAGACCCCTGTGCGTGCTTATCGGGAGGAGAGCCCTTTGACTTCCATCTGCCGTCCACCTCTCTCCCAAGGTCTCCATTAATGGCGCCAGAGCCTCTATTTAATGGCGTGGCAATGACTCACTTGACTGAGATTTAAGGGAGAAAAAAGAAAATCTGAAAAGAAATTTTTGCACGGATCTTGATGTAAGATCCGACGGACCTATATAGCATCTACTGCGACTTATAGCAAGACTGATGAATATATACAAGGACGACGAGAGTGGATAATAATTGTCTTGCATAATTAGGAAGATAATTAAAAAAGCCACATGTGGCTACGCCCGAAATACACAAGGACAAAAGAAGAAGGAAGACGCATACAACGATCTGGCTCGCCGATCTCTACTTTCTTTATGCGTTGCAGGTCGCGAAGACTGGTTCTCGTGGCGGGCGATGATCTCTTTCATCAGTTCCATGTCCTTAATACACTGCTTGGCAGCATCCATGGATTCCTCCACCAGCCTGTTGCGCTCGATGCGGAGCATGGCATTCTCGTCCATAAGTTTCTTGATGATGACGCTCGTCCTCTGCAACAAGGCAGCGGTCTCCTCCTCCTGCTTCGCCCTTCCGACGATCTTCGCCCTCAGCAGGTCGCGCTCGCCCCGGAGCTTCGCATTGCCCTCCCTAGTTGCCGGATGACGCCGGTAGCCTCGTCCTGCAACCTCGCCCAGCCGGAGATCTGGTCCATCTGGCTATGGACCATTGCATGCATGCGCCTGTAAGAGTCCTCGCCTGCCCGCGAGAAATTTTCCCAGGCCACCGCGACGCGGCGGGACCTCTGTGCTGCTTCGGCGGCGCGTCGGGACATCTCTGCTGCTTCCGCGGCGTGGCCGGACCAGTCTGCTACATCGACGGCGCGGCGGGATCTACGTGCTGCTTCGGCGGCGCGGCGGGACCTCTGTGCTGCTACTGCTGCGCGGCTGGACATGTCGGCTGCTTTCGCGGTGAGGCGGGACATCTCTCGTGCTTCCTCTTCCATTTTCACCTCTCCCTGGTGGAAATCTCTTGACCCAGAACTCACGCTGGCCATGGCTTGATTGACTTGATTGTTTTTTGTGGATGAGGAGTTGAGGGGGAATGTGCAGTCATCTTAGCATAGTAGTATTTATAACCGAGTACTACTAATACGCTCCAAAGTGGGAAACTGTTTAGGTTGTGATCGGTGTGAACAGGTTTGCAATTAAATATAGCGTGGTAGTAGTAGTAATTTGGAATGTGACGAGACACGCTCAAAATTTATTGACGGTTCTAGTTTCGAAGTGCGGCACTATTCCAGGATGGCGTAACGTCGGCACATTTTCTCGGCCGTGGTGTAGCATATGCCATGGTACTAGTTCTTTTTCTACTGTTGTGTATGTGCAAAAACTGGCACCGTCGGATACATATCTTACGCTTGGCGTTCGACAGGAATAGCCTCGTGGCGAGCTATAGACTAGTCTTTTTTTTCAGACGCATTACACCTATCTCTCGGGACTTCTCGCACGCACCATCACTGCTCCCTAGGTCGATGCCACCCACATACACTTGTACTCTGAGCAGAGGTGCACACACGCACTCGTCCTCTCTCACACACGCATCTGTAGCTACGAATTGTAGTGTTCTCAACCATCCGATTGGCTCTATCATAGGTTTCACGTTGCTCCTTGGCCTTGAGATTGAGAAGTTTAAAACGCGGAGGCTAAGATGGAGGCGCGAGGTTTTGGTTAATGTACGGGCCGCACACGGCACCAACACGACACAAGCTTCGTCTGCCTGGTGCGCATGCAGTCGGGTGAGTTGTCCAAGTATAGACACAACCAAGCCCTTGTTGGTATCCGCGCCTCAACTTTGTCTGGTCATAGTGGAGAGTAACATAGACTAGTTACTAGTCTATGTTACTAGTACCTTCATAGTGGGTAGTTTCATATAGTATATGCATAATTTGGCGACGAGCGCTCTCTATATGTACCACCTTTTTTTCTTTAATTTCATCTTGTTAGTTTTGCTCGATGGCGCAATCCATTGATACTACTACTGTACAAATGTATACATTTTTAAAAGGCTAGAGGGCGGGGCAGTCTAGCTTGGTCCTTTTCACGAGAGGTGAGGGCCTTTGTGATTTGATGGATCATTACTGCTGGAAGGCGGGGCCTTGTGATTTGAGTGCTCGTATAAATGTGCCGACGACCTGAGGAGAAGCAAAGAACCATGCAGTATACTCAAGTTTTCCACTGGAGTAGTACTACGACGGAGGAGCACGAAACACGGCAGCCCAGTGCCATATGGCGATAAAAATGATCTAATTTGCTAGTCATCTCATTGTTAGCATTGTCCTATTCATGCCTCGCAGAGAACGTGACATGTGTGGCAAAACACCCAAAGCAAAAGAAGAAACACAAGAGCAAAAGAAGAAGGAAGATTATCACCCCAAATGATCTAATTCACCGCGGAGTCATAACTGCTTCTTCATCGCCTCCACGGCCTCCATCTCCTTGCGTGTCTCCTCCGCCATCTTCTTCATTCTGTCCATGACACGGGATTTCTTGACGCGAGCCTTCATCATCTGTTCCACGGCCGCATTACGTACCTTAACAGCAGCCGGGTGCTCGATGCGGAGCTTCGCCAACTCCTCCTTCTGTTCCATGACGAGGACCTGCAGCATCTTCATCGAGGAACTACTACTCTCATGTAGCTTCTTCCAGCCGGCGTTCTTCTCCTTCAGCAGGTCGAGCTCGTGGCAGAGGTTCTCCTTGTCCTCCTGAAGTTGCAGGATTTCGCCGGTCGCCTTCTTCTCCGAGGCAATGCTCTTCTTTAGTAGCATCACCAAGCCGGCGGTCAACTCCCCCTGCTTATTGAGCTCAGCGAGCATGTCATCGAGGCTCTCCTTCAGCAGCTCCACCAAGCCATGGATGAACATTGGATGTAAGACCATAGAAGGTTTTATTCATGTAAACAGAACAACAATTATGCTTTGACTTAAATGAATATCCGTAACGCAACAAACATGATCCAATCATATTTATGCTCAATGCAAACACCAAAGGTAGAGGGAGTATGCGATGGTGATCTTATCAACCTTGGAATCATTTCCAACACACATCGTCACCTCGCCCTCAACCAGTCTTTGTTCATTTTGTAACTCCTTTTTCAAGTTACTAATCATAGCAACTGAACCGGTATCAAATACCCAGGGGCTACTATGAACACTAGTAAAGTACACATCAATAACATGTATATCATATTTACTTTTGTTCACTTTGCCATCCTTCTTATCCGCCAAGTATTTGGGGCAGTTCCGCTTCCAGTGACCATTTCCTTTGCAGTAGAAGCACTCAGTTTCAGGCTTGGGTCTGGCTTTGGGGTTCTTCATGGGAGTGGCAACCTGCTTTCCATTCTTCTTGAAGTTCCCTTTCTCTTTTACTTGAAACTAGTGGTCTTGTCAACCATCAACATTTGATACTTTTCTTGATTTCTACCTTCGCCGATTTCAGCATCACGAAGAGCTCGGGAATCACTTTCGTCATCCCTTGCATATTATAGTTCATCACGAAGTTCCAGTAACTTGGTGATAGTGACTAGAGAACTCTGTCAACCACTATCTTATCTGGAAGATTACCTCTCACTTGATTCAAGCGATAGTAGTACTCAGACATTCTGAGCACATGTTCACTGGTTGAGCTATTCTCCTCCATCTTGTAGGCAAAATACTTGTCAGAGGTCTCATACCTCTCGACTCGGGCATGAGTCTGAAATACCAATTTCAGCTCTTGGAACATCTTATATGCTCCGTGGAGTTCAAAACGTTTTTGAAGTCCCGGTTCTAAGCCGTAAAGCATGGTGCACTAAACTATCAAGTAGTCATCATACCAAGCTTGCCAAATGTTCATAACATCTGCATCTGCTCCTACGATAGGTCCGTCACCTAGCGGTGCATCATGAACATAATTCTTTTGTGCATCAATGAGGATAGTCCTCAGATCACGGACCCAGTCCGCATCATTGCTACTATCATCTTTCAACTTATATTTCTCTTGGAACATATCAAAAATAAACGGGGAGCTACATCGCAAGCTATTGATCTACAACATAGATATGCAAATACTATCAGGACTAATTTCATGATAAATTAAAGTTCAATTAATCATATTACTTAAGAACTCCCACTTAGATAGACATCCCTCTAGTCATCTAAATGATCACGTGATCCATATCAACTAAACCATGTCTGATCATCACGTGAGATGGAGTAGTTTTCAATGGTGAACATCACTATGTTAATCATATCTACTATATGATTCACGCTCGACCTTTCGGTCTCAGTGTTCCGAGGCCATATCTGCATATGCTAGGCTCGTCAAGTTTAACCCGAGTATTCTGCATGTGCAAAACTGGTTTGCACCCGTTGTATGTGAATGTAGAGCTTATCACACCCGATCATCACGTGGTGTCTTGGCACGATGAATTGTAGCAACGGTGCATACTCAGGGAGAACACTTATACCTTGAAATTTAGTGAGGGATCATGTTATAATGCTACCGCCTTACTAAGCAAAATAAGATGCATAAAGGATAAACATCACATGCAATCAAAATATGTGACATGGTATGGCCATCGTCATCTTGTGTATTTGATCTCCATCTCCAAAGCACCGTCATGATCTCCATCGTCACCGGCTTGACACCTTGATTTCCATCTTAGCATCATTGTCGTCTCACCAACTATTGCTTCTATGACTATCACTACCGCTTAGTAATAAAGTAAAGCAATTACATGGCGATTGCATTCCATACAATAAAGCGACAACCATAAGGCTCATTCCAGTTGCCGATAACTTTTACAAAACATGATCATCTCATACAACAATTTATATCTCATCACGTCTTGACCATATCATATCACAACATGCCCTGCAAAAACAAGTTAGACGTCCTCTACTTTGTTGTTGCAAGTTTTACGTGGCTGCTACGGGCTTCTAGCAAGAACCATTCTTACCTACGCATCAAAACCACAACGATTTTTCATCAAGTATGTTGTTTTAACCTTCAACAAGGACCAGCCGCAGTCAAACTCAATTCAACTAAAGTTGGAGAAACAGACACCCACTAGCCACCTATGTGCGAAGCACATCGGTAGAACCAGTCTCATGAACACGGTCATGTAATATCGGTCCGGGCAGCTTCATCCAACAATATCACCGAATCAAAGTAAGACGTTGGTGGTAAGCAGTATGTGAAGGAAATATGCCCTAGAGGCAATAATAAAGTTATTATTTATTTCCTTATATCATGATAAATGTTTATTATTCATGCTAGAATTGTATTAACCGGAAACATAATACATGTGTGAATACATAGACAAACAGAGTGTCACTAGTATGCCTCTACTTGACTAGCTCATTAATCGAAGATGGTTATGTTTCCTAACCATGAACAAAAGAGTTGTTATTTGATTAACGGGATCACATCATTAGAAGAATGATGTGATTGACATGACCCATTCCATTAGCTTAGCACCCGATCGTTTAGTATGTTGCTATTGCTTTTTTCATGACTTATACATGTTCCTATGACTATGAGATTATGCAACTCCCGTTTGCCCGAGGAACACTTTGTGTGCTACCAAACGTCACAACGTAACTGGGTGATTATAAAGGAGCTCTACAGGTGTCTCCAAAGGTACATGTTGGGTTGGCGTATTTCGAGATTATGATTTGTCACTCCGATTGTCGGAGAGGTATCTCTGGGCCCTCTCGGTAATGCACATCACATAAGCCTTGCAAGCATTGCAACTAATGAGTTAGTTGTGAGATGATGTATTACGGAACGAGTAAAGAGACTTGCCGGTAACGAGATTGAACTAGGTATTAAGATACCGACGATCGAATCTCGGGCAAGTAACATACCGATGACAAAGGGAACAACGTATGTTGTTATGCGGTCTGACCGATAAAGATCTTCATAGAATATGTGGGAGCCAATATGAGCATCCAGGTTCCGCTATTGGTTATTGACTGGAGACGTGTCTCGGTCATGTCTACATTGTTCTCTAACCCGTAGGGTCCGCACGCTTAAGGTTTCGATGATAGTTATATTATGAGTTTATGAGTTTTGATGTACCGAAGGAGTTCGGAGTCCCGGATGAGATCGGGGACATGACGAGGAGTCTCGAAATGGTCGAGATGTAAAAATCGATATATTGGACGACTATATTCGGACATCGGAAAGGTTCCGAGTGATTCGGGTATTTTTCGGAGTACCGGAGAGTTACGGGAATACGGTATTGGGCCTTATTGGGCCATACGGGAAAGAAGAAAAAGGGCCTCAAGGGTGGCCGCACCCCTCCCCTTGGTCTGGTCCGAATTGGACTAGGGAAGGGGGGCGCCCCTTCCTTCCTTCTCCTTTTCCCTTCCTCTTTTCCTATTCCATATGGGAGGTGGAATCCTACTAGGACTAGGGAGTCCTAGTAGGACTCCACACTTGGCGCGCCCCCTCCTAGGGCCGGCCTCCTCCTCCCTTGCTCCTTTATATACGGGGGCAGGGGGCACCTCTAGACACACAAGTTGATCTTCGTGATCGTTCCTTAGCCGTGTGCGGTGCCCCCCTCCACCATATTCCACCTCGGTCATATTGTAGCGGTGCTTAGGCAAAGCCCTGCGACGGTTGAATATCAAGATCGTCACCACGCCGTCGTGCTGACGGAACTCCTCTCCGAAGCTTTGCTGGATCGGAGCCCGGGGAGCGTCATCGAGCTGAACGTGTGCCAAGAACTCGGAGGTGCCGGAGTAACGGTTCTTGGATCGGTTGGACCGGGAAGACGTACAACTACTTCCTCTATGTTGCGTCAACGCTTCCGCTTCGGTCTACGAGGGTACGTAGACAACACTCTCCCCTCTCGTTGCTATGCATCACCATGATCTTGCGTGTGCGTAGGAATTTTTTTGAAATTACTACGTTCCCCAAGTATGAGTGTATGACTATTATCGCCCACAACTCTTTGTGTTCTACTCGTGCATATAACATCTACGCATAGACCTGGCTCGGATGCCACTGTTGGAGAACACAGTATTTCAAAAAAATTCCTACGATCAAGCAAGATCTATCTAGGAGATGCATAGCAACGAGACGGGAGAGTGTGTCCACGTACCCTCGTAGACCGAGAGTGAAAGCGTTTAGTAACGCGGTTGATATAGTAACCCGGTTGATGAGTGTTTTGCTTTGTGTGACTTGGGTGCTAGTGTTTCTACAATTCCGAAATCTTTATGTGATGTGCTTGGTCTTAGCGATGTTGAATCACGTTCTTTAAATTTGCACTTGGGGGATTCTACTATTAAAAAGCCTATGGGAAGAATTAATGATGTTCCTATTCTTTCAAATAGGAATTATGTGCCCATAGATTTTATTGTTCTTGATATTGATTGCAATTCGTTTTGTCTAATTATTCTTGGAAGATCATTTTTTCGCACTATCGATGCCGTGATTGATATGAAAGAAGGCAATATTAAGTTCCAATTTCCTTTGAGGAAGAATATGGAACACTTCCCTATAATAAGAAGTAGGCCACCATATGAATCAATCATGAGGGCATCTTATGGATCTCGAAACAAAGATGTCAAAATTTAGATCCTTGCTTTATGCCTAGCTAAGGGCGTAAAACTATAGCGCTTGTTGGAAGGCAACCCAACAAGCACAAGCGTGTCTGGCACTCGGCCTGGATGGAGAAACTCGACAAAGCTCACGTCGTGTACGCGGCCAAGGAGGCATACACGAGCTACGAGATATACAGGCAGATCATTGACATGAGAAAGTGCCTCCTTCCCCAAAACGGCCAAGGATTCAGCCGGAAGCAGAGCAATGGAAAGCGTCGTCGCAACAAGAAGTAGATGATTAGATGCTCGTTTCTCCTAGTTTAGCATGCATATAATTGCTTACTTTGGTGTGTGGAAATGTTATGTGTGTAGTCACTTGTGTAATTGTATGCTTAATTTGGTTTTGTAATGTTGTCTTTTTAAGTATATATGTTGATACTCTGTAGACAGAGCGTAGATGTTGTGCGAACAGAGCAAATCACATTGCACATGGACTAAAGAATGGAACCCTTCGGTGATGATTTCATCAATCACTGACAATTGTATACCAGCAATCATTTGCTCACAACACACATGGCTTATTAACAAGAATCGTCTGTGTTGTTATCGGTCTTCCCACACATATCCGATTACAGACCTATTTGCCACGTATCACACACATCTTATTAAGTTGAATCATTTCTGTTCTCTTCGCTAATCGAAAATAGTTCATTCGAGTGAACTGTATGCCGTATATCACACACACCTTGATCTGGCTGCCCGTTTCTGTTGCTTTCCCTAATAGCAAACAGTTCATCGGAGCGAATTGTATGTCGTATAGCGCGCACACATTGATATGACTGCCCGTTTCTGTTGTTCCATCTAATTACAAACAGTTCGTATGGATCAACCGTATGCCCAACATCGCACACGCAACTAAAATCTGAACCGTGTTTGATGTATCCACCATCGCAAACGTTTTGCATCTTTTTTGACGATTTTTTTACACCACCATTTGCGATTAATGCATCGCACACAAATTTGTCAAAGTGTCTCTGATTGTAGTGTCGCGTTAGCAGCATCCTGCAGTAGTGTATGCCATGCTTCCGGATCAATTTTTGTCAGCTAGCACTGTTTTTGTTTCCTCTTAAGCAAATAGAAGGAGGGGAATCAGATGAATCACTTGATTTTTTTCCCAAATCATCAGAAACCCTAACCCTAGAATTTTTCCCATTTTGAAATTCTCAAAAACAGAGCCCAAAAGTTTGAAATAGAATAGAAAGGAATGGAATTTGGGCTCACCTAGATGACGCCGGCCTTACGGGTCCGCACGACCGCTGCCGTGTGTTCTCTCGATGGTCGGAACGCCGCCGTCCTTCGGGACATCGTGTGGGATGAAGGAGCAGCAACCGTCGATGATGCGCTCTAATGGATGCGTGCGTGCCGTGGGTGGTGCATCTCGCACGTGGCCATCCCCGCCAAAAGTTTGCGCCGACGAACGTCGTGCTCACGAGACCCGTAGCCATGCTCGCCGGAGAAGCGCTTCGGACTCGGTCTGCGGCACGCTGCTCCGTCGACAAAATTTGTGGGATGAACGAGGCTGCATGCAATCGTGTGGAGCGAGGCAAATCAATTATGTTCGCTTAATCGACGCAGCACCAGTGCATGCCCGATTTAAGCGGACTTACATTCCTATGGGTGAATGCGGTTAGCAGATATGCACGTTTAATTGCTTTCCGCAACTGACTCCAATTAAATACTTGCAATAAGAGCGGTTGGGATGGTGAGGTTGCTAGTGGTCGGCGTCGCCTCTGAGCCTGGTGGAGACCGTCCTCACCGTCGGGAGGAGCAAGACAGGGTCGCCTTGGGCGCAACAGTGCGCCGAGGAGCAGCACGCGGCGGCTGGATCTGGCGTCGTCCAACTCCAGCGGAGGAGGGCCTCAACCGGAGCAGGGAGTGGACCCGCGCCAAATTACAAAACAGTAAAACTAAGCCACATACGGCTTTTCGCAGCGGTTTGATGTCTATAGTCATCAGATTAGGCTTTTCGGCGTCCCAGATACCGTGAGCATCCCCACATTGCGTAGCCTCCTGTCTTTTACAATCAAGCCCAATGTAATCGGGATGCTACTCCTCAAACCAACCTGGGCCGAGACCCCTTGGGCCACGAGGACACGAAGGGGTGACTATTTTATCGGGCTATTTCCATTTGTAGCTATCGCAGAGTGATTAAAAAAACGTGGGATGAACGAGGCTGCATACAATCGTGTGAAGCGAGGCAAATCAATTATGTTCGCTTAATCGACGCAGCACCAGTGCATGCCCCATTTAAGCCAGCCTACATTCCTTGGCCTTGATTTGACGCAGTGCGAGCCAGATCGCTTTCTAGAGCAGATCTGACGGCCAAGGACGTCCAGATCATGAAAACGGACATCCGAAAATTCAATTTGTTGTGAGGGCTCGCTTTATGTGTAGTTATACTATCCTTAATTTGGTATGGGTCCACTCCCTGCTCTGATTGAGGCCCTCCTCCGCCCAAGTTGGACAATGCCAGATCCAGTCGTCTCGTGCTGCTCCTCGGCGCACTGCTGCGTCCAAGACGACCCCGTCTTGCTCCTCCCGACGGTGAAGACGGCCTCCACCAGGCTTAGAGGCGACGCCGGCCACTAACAACCTCACCGTCCCAATCGGTCTTATCACAAGTATTTAATTGGAGTCACCTGCGAAAAGCAATTAAACGCGCGTATCTGCTAACCGCATTCACCGATAGAAATGTAGGTCAGCTTAAATCGGGCATGCATGGGTGCTGCGTGATTAAGCCAACATAATTGATTTGCATCGCTCCACAGTCCACACGATTGCATGCAACCTCGTTCATTCCATGTTTTTTTAATCACTCCGCGATTAGCTACAAATGAAAATAGCCCGATAAAAAAGTCACCCCTTCGTGCCCGCGTGGCCCAAGGAGTCTCGGCCAGGTTGGTCTGAGGAGTAGCAGCCCGATTACGTTGGGCTTGATTGTAAAAGACGGGAGGCTACGCAGGGCAGGTATGCTCACGGTATCTGGGACGTTGAAAAGCCTAATCTAACGGCTGCAGACGTCAAATCGCTGTGGAAAGCCGTAGGTGGCTAATTACTGTTTTGTAATAGTTCGATCCTGATTCCACCCAACCTTCTCTCGTCCTGATCCACCCTAGCCAGGTTGCCAGCCAGGCAGGCCCCTCGCGCAGCCGGCCTCCCACTCGCCGCTCCTCAGGCCGCCGCACGGAGCTCGCCCCGCCCGGCCACCATTCCGCCACCACCGCCGCAGGAAAGCGAGGTCCTAGGTGCGCCCCTCCTTCCCCCCCCCCCCCCCCCCCCCCCCCCCCCCCCCCCCCTCCCGCACTCCTTGGCTCTCGCTTCTCCCGGCTTTCGGGTTCCGCGGAGCCCTCCCTTGCTGGTTTGGATCGGGAGCGTGCTTGTTGCTGCGTCTGTTGATTGGGCATGGGGAGGCTCGAGTCCCGGATATTGCGTGGGTGCTGGTTCGGTGCCGTCCCATTGCCTCGATGCGGTCGTCCGTTCCGTGATTTGGCCGTGATTGGTGGTGGTACATGCTGTTGGGACGCGGATACGTCGTGGCCATGAGCTAGCTAGGGTTGGGGGCGCAGGGGAGCTAGCATGTGGCTGTAGCGCTAAGATGAATCTTTATTTCGAGATGGGGAAGGGGTGCTTCCATGGGAGATGCGGGGAAGATGACGAGACTGCCACTGCCTACGTTAGCTAGGATGTGGAAAGATTAGTGATGTTTAAGGGAATCAGGACGATGTGGTGAATAGCTGAATTTCTTGTCTAAGAATTGTTGCCTTTTGCAGTTGTCGGAAGAGTTGGGAATGGAGGGTGCGGCGACGGAGAACTCGACGATGCCCAGGGTGGCTCCGGAGGCGGCTGACCATGCAGGTCAGGCCGTCGAGGGCTCGACGGTGCCCATGGTGGTGCCAGAGGCGTCTGTTGACGCAGAGCAGGATATCGAGCGCTCTTCAGTGCCCATGGTGGTGCCGGAGGCGGCTGTCCAAGCGGACCAGCATGTCGAGGGCTTGACAGCGCCTGTGGTGGTACCAGAGGCAGCTGTCAACGCAGACCAGCATGTCGAGGGCTCGACAGTTCCTATGGTGGTGCCAGAGGCAGCTGTCAATGCAGACCAGCGTGTTGAGGGCTCGACAGTGCCTATGGTGGTTCCAGAGGAGGCGGTCGACGCAGAACCGCGTGTTGGCGCCGTGGCAGCACCCATGGTGATGATTGAAGCAGATGTAGATGCAGATCAGCGTGCTGATGGCGTGGCAGCACCCATGGTGATGACTGAAGCAGCTGCTGACGCGGATCATCCTATCAAGGATGCGACCACCCAGGACAGGAAGCACGGGTAATCCATTCAAATTTGTGTGGCCGCTGTGGTTCTGTAGATCTAGCTTTAATTATTGTCCTTTTCCTTTTCACTAGAAGCTTTCAATGATTGTTAGGTAGTGAAGCTTATCTGTGCATGCATGGGTACTTGGGTAGAGACATAGAGTACAGAGGATAAAGATGCCCATGTTACCTGGACAATAGTTGGTTATCACTGAGGGATGTGTGACGCGTGGCTATTGCTGCATTGGTTGCTTGTATGAGTTTGAAGTGAGGCCAGGTAGATGCTTGTGCATACCAGCTAACCTGAATGCAAGTAAAGTTAAAGAATGGTGAAATAAGAATCCAACAACCATTGTGCTGACGCACATTTTTCCGTCCATTAAACACACAATCACTTCTTTTCTCTTGCAGACTCGCACTATCACATCACCCCATGGCTATGCATTTTCTTTGGGGTCATTCTCACTTTCTTTTCTGTATGGTTTGCATTCAAATGTTTATCCAACCCTGTATTTCCCTAGAATTTGTAGTTTGTTTAGATCTATTACATCACTACATTGTGGTTGCTTTCATTTCCCATGCCATATCAATACTGTATTGGCGATGTTGTATATTCATTGTGATCGCTGTCAACTTGTTGCTGAGTTGGTGATATGCTTGAATAGAACCAAGTTCGTAATTTCATATTGCTTCTGATTTCAACAAACATAGAAATTGCATTAAATGTTTATGAGTGCAGAGATGTGTACATCTTCTTTTCTTCGAGGAACCATCTATAGGCATTTTCTCTCACCTCACTCACGCGGGAGGTGGGAGAGTGTTCACTTATATCAAGACAGATTGTATGTGTGAGTAAAATATGAGCACTCACCCATACAAGTATAGATGGTTCACACTAATGCATATTCAGTGCATTTCAAATATAGAAATAAAAATCTGTTTGGACACAAGATAACAGAACAAGCAAGTACACACCTTCCCCTTTCATGTTCTCACACTCGGTCTGCATCGGGTTAAGTTTATTTAACTATTCAGTGATATATTCGGCCTTCAAAATTCATGCTATGACTGTAAGATGGGATTTTTTTTCTTGCAACACATACATATACTCTTATCTTAAACTCATTGACTTAAAATTGCAGTAAGTAACATAGCTAGACATTTTGATATTTCAACTTGTTAATATTTAAATACACAATTTGCTGAATCCAGTTTTTTTATTTGGTTCTAAACATTCGAAAAATGTATTTCATTATAGGGATGATGACGGAGCTGTCAATGTTACTCCTGAGGAAATGAGAGCCATCATCGAAGTTATAGCTGAGACGGGGAAGTTCTGGTATAATACTGGATTCATTGCTCCCTAGATTCCAATCCCTGATGAATTTACATACTTTAAATCTTACTTAGAGGTTCTTGAATGTCGCAAGCAACTTCATGCTTCATATTTGTGTTCGAGGTCTGCAATTTGTAATTCAGTTTTCTTCCTCATGTGTTTTCTCTTTGGATAAAATGTGTTTCATTGGGTTAATAGCTATCATTTGAAAAGAAGTAACCCCCTTAGTGCTACTTTTAGTAGTTTTATTCTTCTAGGTGAACCAAACTTTAGGTTGATTTAGCTGTTCACGTGTTATTTTCAAGAGAGATGGTCAGGGGCATTTGGACAAAATTACTATAGTGGGATTACTTCTACTCTTGGCCTTGGGATTAACTTCCGTCTTACAGGCACGACTGGAGTTTTCTCAAGAGATTGCTGTCTCTCCAATTGATGCAGGTATGGGGAGGTATGCCATCAAAAAGTTTCACATTGTTTCTAGATCGTTGTATTGGCTATGTTCATCAGATTATAGTAGCTTTACTTATTTTCTGAACTGATTTCCATCATTTCACACATCAAGGTCTTGGGTGAATATTCTGAGGCTCAAATGGCAATCCAAGAGGACGGGCAGCAACAGAATTCCTTATTTAGAGAGACGCACTCAGAGCTGTTTAGCCAGCTCAATGATGGTACTGTTATGAATCTTCAGTTTTCTCAGTTTCTACCAAAGATAATTTGTCTCGAGTCTTAATTTGCTGCTGTTCCGATGTTAAAGTTTTAACAAAATTCTCTATATTATATGATACGTATATGTAATTCTCAAACCCTTATAATCTCATATGGTCCCAGACTCCTAGTGTCCTCTCACTAAGTTCAGCTTATTAAATTCAGTATGGTTCACAATCCAGGCGCAATTCATGTTGACCTTTAAGAATATGAACTGGACTCTTTTATGTCATTTCAGTCCAGGCACAAATATGAGAGAATTCCTTATTTGACCCTTTCTTAAAATTTGCTTCCCTTTTTGGCCCTCAAAAATATATTTTTCTCTTTTTGACACTTAAATTTTGTTTTGTTCCCTTCATGACACTTCTGTCAGTTTTGACCACCAACACCGTGAAGTGCAACATGAAAGGTCGTTTTTACCCCTGCTTTAGCTCATTGGTAAAAAGAATCTCCAACGCATCTTCTCTCTCGACTATGGTGTGGTAATTGTACGAGGCAAACGGCGGCGGCGCGAGGCTGAGAGAGTGATGGTGCGATATATCGGAGTGCAAGACCGATGCTGTTGCTGCGGATTGACGGCGGACGGCGGCCTGTGCAGCGCGGCGTCGGGCGGCCATGGAGCAAAGGTGGAGGAGGGTCATGGCGGGGCAGCGGCCTTGGGCCATACGGTATCGGCGTCGGGCGGCCATGCAGGGGCGACGGAGGAGGGCCACAGACCTGCAGCAGCCATAGACGGCCATGGTAGCGCAGCGGAGAAGGGTCGTGCGTTCTCGGCCTCGACGGCCATGGTGGCGCAGTGGCGGAGAAGGGTCTTCATGCTCGTCGTCGTGCATGTTTTTAGCGTTAGGGCATGCAACGCGTGTGCTTCCGTGTGCGTGTGTGATGTGTGCTAGTCTGTGTGCTGCCGCGTGTCGTGAGTTTGTGATGTGTGCTTGTGTGTGTTGCAGCTCGCGCTGGGTGTGTGTGCTGCCGCTCGCGCAGGGTGCGTGTGCTAGCTACTGTTGTATTTTAGTTTGTGTGGGTGTGTGACGCGACAAGACGAGCTGCTCACCTGTGTATTCTGGGAGCCGAGTTCTTGACGTAGAGACATCAGGGAGCAGCGCCGAACGCGGACTCTGTCTTGGCGGCCGCTGGCCACGCCGAGGGATCCGAAGATGTGATATATGAACTCGAGCATGATTTGATTCATATCCGTTACGCGGTGGTAAAATTGTAGATTTTTTTTTCATTTGCTCATGTAGTCAAGACAGAACATATCACATTACCACTGCTTTTGACTTGTAAAATAATTTTGGTCACATAATACACCAGGGGTAAAACGGTATTTTCACGTTAGACGTAACATTGTGAAGTGCCAAAACTGAAGGAAGTGTCATGAAGGGAACAAAATGAAAATTGAGTGTCAAAAAGGGAAAAATATATTTTTGAGGGCCAAAAGGGAAGCAAATTTTAAGAAAGGGCCAAATAAGGAATTCTCTCCACAAATATACTGCTGGACATCTACTTCTAAGAACATGAATAAGAGAGCATGTTTGGAAAATTTCAGTTATGTTACTGAAATTGTTGGCGTGTTGTTTCAGAAATCCCTGACATGTTTTTCTATCTTATATTTGGAATTATGTCGTGTGGTTAAAATAAGGGCAGCATTAGATGGGTTTTGAATTGCTTGTGGGTATGTCACTTTGCTAGAGTTCAATTGTATGTTTTTTCCACTGGACACCTAGACTCGGTTTGGTCTCAGTGTGATGTGTTTATTTTCAAAGCTGATGTGGACAAACTACTCTAGCTGTTCTTTGGCTAATCATATTTAGGTTAAAATAAATTCTTTGGCAGTTCTTTGGCCTACCCCAACTTGTTTGGGACTAATGGCTTTGTTGTTTGTTTTATTGTTTCAGATATAACTTTATTTTGTGTTAAAAAAAAATAGCTAGCCTTAGAAGTGGATCTCCAAAATGTCCTAGTGTGATTCTACTGAGATTTGCACACTCAAAACAACCATAATGGAGCCTTAGAAGTGGATCTCCACTTGAATTCATAGAAGACCTTGCAGATTTGTTGGTTCAACCTCAATATAGATGTTAAGAGGTGATATCTGATGTACTTCCTGTGGACCATGCCATATCTGTGATCATTTTGTTTGCACATTTCTGCAGCTCTCTTGAGGTTTGAAGAGGGTCCTCCGTTTACACTTCAAAGGCTTTGTGAGGTGATGTATTTTCCCTTTGAATCTGCTTCTAAAGTTTCTATTAGCGATCTGTAGTTACTCGCAGAAGGTTATACCTTCATTCTGTGTTGCATTGGTGTTGCTTCAAAACGAGTCTTACACTAGTTCTGTGTTGACAGATTTTGTTGGATCCAAAAGGAACATACACAAAATTGTCGAAGCTTGCTTTGGCCTTGGAGAAGGTTTGCTAACTGAACTTTTACCATCATTTTGTATCTAGTTCTTTGCTCTGTTACCCTGTGCTGTCTTGACTTGTCCATTTATTGAGCCGTTGCTTGAAATAGCAGCTAGTAGGTTAAATGCAGTTCTTTGTAAAATGAAATTGATCGTTTTTACCAATTTTAAGCTCTCTTATTTGCAGAACCTCCTAGTCACGTCTACCATAACTAAGTGTACTGAACCCTACCCTACTGCTCATGGGCCAAATTCAGAAGGACCAGTGATCACAGAAAACACAGGTTCTGTTGATGTAGAGCCTGAAAGGCCGGCAGAGCATCCTGCTGCAGTGCCCAATGGAACACAGTATGCAGGAGGTGATGGTGATGAAGAGATGGCTGACGCAGAAGCGGAGGGGCTGCCTGGTAGCCATGATGTCGAGATGCAGGAGGAGAAGCCTGATCAAATTCCAGATGTTAACCCTGACGCCAACTCAGTTACTGCAGTTGCTTGTGAAACAGTTAATGCCAGTGAAAAAGCTCCAGATTCACAAAGTTGAGCTCACTCACAGCGAAGGCCAGAAGACCTAGTGCAGCTCTCTTTAACAATCCAGCTATTGTGACATCTCTGTGCCTAGCTGATTATGCTATGTGGTTCTCCCATGAATCGCGCCCATAGACAATATGATTAGGGGGTCGTGCTTTATGCTTTAAAGTTGTAGTGAGCCGTCGAAGATGGAAATGGTTATCTTGACCATGGTTGAGATGAATGAAATTCTCTGAGGAAAAATGTACTCAAAATGGCGATGGCACATTCTCCTTGGTTGTCACCTGAAAGTATGTGGACTTCTTCACTTCACTTCCAGGTGCCAAAAGTTATGATGTACCCAAGGTTAGTCAAATTGGATATTTGGCTATCCTTTTTTGCAATTTGTACTGTAGTGAACTTGTGCATCATTAGAAAGTGACATCTTTCCTGCCCCATTTTTACTGTGAAGCAATTAACCTGGGCTGCGTATTGACCTTCTAGTGTTTCTTAGCACACCCCACTGTCATCTGCGGTTGTTTATGAGTGCACGCCACCGTATTCGTGCTTTTCTGTCGATGCAAGCTTTGTGTATTAGTAATGTTTGTGCTGCTGTCTCATGTTGACAGTAGCGTTTGTGTTAAACTGACGATGTGACACTAACCAGGATTTTGTTATCGTCCCATGATGACACAAGAAGCTCTTGGACTTGTGTCGATCTTGAATTGGTTCATATGCTGGGTGTCTCAAATCACGATAGATCACCAGCGTCTTAATTTCGAAGGTTGAATGGCGATGCATTTCTTTGATGCGTTTCAGTCACTGGATTAGTAAGAGAGTACGATTATAAGGTGTTCTACGATTTTTGCAAATGAAAAACACTTGTTCCATGGATTATTTTGTGTCTGAGTTCTATTGGCAACTCTTGTATTTTTTTATTTGTTTTGCGAAATACTCTTGTTTTCTACAATGTCATATATTCACCATTCTTTCATCGGTAAATGATATTTATCCTAGCACCTTATGAGAATCATGTACTATGTAGGATAATTTAACCGTCTGCTGGTGCCTTGCGTGATCATTATCCTTGAAAGTAATACAAATATATTGCCCTGTCCAGATTGCTTGGATTTATATAATGGATTTCTTTTCATGTTATAAGTCAGTAGTAGAAACGCAGAAAACCATATTACGATTGGTTAATTATTATACCCTCTTTCCCTTTGGTGTGCTGCGAGGTGCCATGAAGGATAGGGCACTCGGTACTCAACTCGATCGTTGAATGGTGGCATCGTACGTGTCGATGTATGTATGGTATTCCGGCAATGCTACATGATGTGCTTGAATGCCGTCGCTGTCAGCAAAACTATATCCTCTTTCTTGTCTGCTCTTATCAATCTCACGCAATGTGGCCAAAGTTCAGGAGCCTATGTGCTTAGAGCATCTCCACTCGTTGGCACCCCCAGGAGGCATTTCTTCCGCCGCTTGGGGGGCTGCCGGCGAAAATTTTAGCATGGGGGCGCAAATTTTTCCACTCGTTGCACCCCAGGAGCAGTGTTGAGGTTCAAGTAGGCAGCGGCATTTCGTCGAGCAGGTCACGGCCGACGTCGTGGCGGCCCTCGCGGTCGAGCACACGGGCGTTGGTGGAGAAGCTTGAGGAGACGGGAAGTCCGTGGAAGTGCTCGCGCCGCGCCGCCTTGCCGTGACGCCGCCCGACGAGCTCGCCTGTGGCGAGCGCCACGTACACCAGGGCCCTACTCGCGGCGCAATCCCGTCGTTTGGAGAGGAGGTGTAAGTGCATCTAGTGCCACCCCTAGTTGATTTTGAAGTATTGACGATAAACCTGGTTGAAGGACTAATGTGTTTGTGAGAATTGCAGGATAACACAGGTAGAAGTCCCTCATTGATTCGATTTACCTACCGGAGATGACCCCTAAAAATGTATGAAGACATTAAAGACAAGGTGGTATGTGAATGTATTCACATTGAAGACTATGACAAGAGAAGACATTTTGTGAAGACTATGAAGCGCGAAGACTTAGTTGTTTTGTTGTTTCATTTTCTTCTTTGTTGAGTCATAGGAACCACCGTACTGTTAAGTGGGGTCCAAGTGAACCAGTCAGAATGACTGAAATGATGCTTAACCAAAATCCTATGTCTTCGAGCGAAGACAATGAGAGCAAATCTTATCCAGAGCTGAATAAGTCAGCTTTGCTTGTAGCTCAAGTAAAGTTGCCGTGTGTGTTTGAAATTTGACCGTTGAAACACGTGTCAGTTCCTTAGTGACCCAGGGTCATTTCGGACAAATCAGGTCGGGTTGCCTAGTGGCTATAAATAGCCCACCCCCTACACCATAAATTGGTTGGCTGCTCAGAGTTAGTGTACGGCTTCTGTCTTTGAGAGCAACCCACCTCGAATCCTTTGAGAGAGAATTCATTGCGAGGACAAAGCCCTAAACACCCAGAGCCAAAGAGTGTTAGGCATCACTAAAGTCTTCCTGTCTGTGTGATCTGAAGACTTATTACACTTGAGGACTGTGAATTCTCCAACCGGTTAGGCGTCGCGTTCTGAACATCCAAGAGTCATTGTGGATCGCCGGTGAACGAAGTCTGTGAAGGTTTGGAAGTCTACCTTGAAGACTTACCAGAGTGATTGGGCGAGGACTGGGTGTCCTTAGCTCAAGGGGAATAAGGTGAAGACGCGGTCTTCTGAGTTGAATCTCAGCCTCCCTAACCAGACGTACAGTTGTCACAGCAACTGGAACTGGTCCAACAAATCATTGTCTTCAACGAACCACTGGTTCTATCTTTCCTATCTCTTTATTTGCAGATTGGTCCTTGTGAAGTCATTGCCTGTTTGCATTATCTATTTGTCTTCACTGCGTGACTGCTTGTTCTGATTGGCTTCATACTATCTTCCATCCTGATCTATACTGCCTAGCTGCTATTAGTCTTTGTGCTTTCATTTCATTGAATACTTGACTATGGCCTGCTTAGTGTAGTCTACCTTCCGCTACAGGTAATAGGTTTATTTCTATCGTTTGTCTTCGAAACTTCCATGTTTTGAAGACTTTCACAAAAATCGCCTATTCACCTCCTTCTAGTCGATCACTAGCACTTTCAGGAGGCGAGTCCAGCGAGGTCGTGCTCCATATACTCGAAGATGAGGTAGATGCTGGCGGAGGAGCGGGAGGTGATGAGGCCATGCGCGCGCAGCATACGTACCTTGGCGACGAGCTGGTCGGCGTGCTCCTTGGATGCGCGGGGGACGGAGCGCTCGGAGAGCAAGTGCGCCCGGAGGAAGTCGATGGTCATGGGCGCCGCCGCCGTCGCAGGGTCCGCCATCCGCGCCGCGCATGCTCAAAGCCTCGGCATGCACACGCCAAAACGACAACACCAGCACAGCTCACCGTCGTCGGTCCGGTGGAAGTCTGCCGCACTGGGCACGAGCTACCCGAGTTGCACGTACCTGAGCTTCCGCACTTCCGAACTCACTCCCAGGGAGCCGATCACGTTGGGGTGGCCCTGCAGTCCGCGCTACCCCACGACATGCTACTGGAGGTCTTCAGGCGGCTGACGGTGCGCGGCAGTGTGCCGCTGCTGGCGCTGCATCGTGTCCCGCGTGCCCGGCCACCCCGCCCCGCCACTTCGGCTTCTTCCGCAACCATGGCTGGTCCGCGCTGCTGCCGTTTGTCCCCACCACGGGCGTCGCGCTCGGCCTCGGCTTCCCATGTCGCCCGCCTGCGGCGTCATCCTTGTCGACTGCCGCGACCCCCGCCTCCTCCTACGCGAGCTCGGCGGCCATGGCTCCGTGTAGTCGACCAAAAAAAGGTGAGGGGAGGAGCAAGAAACAGGGTGAGCACGGCGGCGAGGCTGAGGCTGCGAGCAAGAAAAAGGGAGGAGAGAGCAGAGAGACGCTGGCAGGTGGGCCAGCGCCTGCAAACGGCGAGATTAAGCCCCCCAGGTGCCCCCCAACTTCCTGGGTTTGCCTTGGGGCTGCCGGCTCAGTTTCTGGTCGAAACAGGCGAAAATTAAAGGGGCTGGGGGTGCGACTGGGGGCTTTTTTACTCGCCGGCGGTGAAAAAGTGCCTTGGGGAGGCTTCTTGGGGGGGGGGCTAGTGGAGATGCTCTTATGTTTGTAGTTTAGTTGTATCCGAGGAACTTCAGCCTCCCGGGTACAGTACATTTTAAGGCATGTTTGGTTCTTGATTAACTTTGTCATAACTAAGTTTAGGCAAAGTGTGGCTGTCATAAAAGGTGTGGCTAACAAAATGGCTACCATAAGTGTGGCAAGATTTGGCAAAAAATTGAGCCTATGACATATGAACCATGTTGCTAGAAAAGTGTGGCAATTCACAAATGTGGCAATGAATCAAACACATGCCTAAGATGTTGTTGCACGACTAAGGTTAGGCGTGACAATCTTAGGCCGTAAACAAAACAGGCCTGTAGCGTCCGATATTTTCAGTTTGTTTTATGTTTTGTCTAAAGAACTGAAAGGTTATGTTACTTCTTGTTTTTCTTCTTCCTTGTCCCTGTTTTAGGGTGGAAAGCATATAAAAGGTGAATAGAGTGATGTGTACGTAGTGGCGTAGCCAGGGCTAACTCACGCGCTAGGCTAACAACCAGTGCTACAGTAGGTGTTGTGCTAGAGCTAACGAAGGAGTTCAACGTCCTTGCCCCAAGCTAGCTTGGGGCCTGGCTAGGCCCCGGGTGTACAAGGTGCAAAGAAAGACACTAAGTTTGATGTACATGTGAAAATGTGTATTGGTGGATCATATGTGGATTTGCAATGTTTTAAAATATCATTTTGTCAATTTTGTTTGCAGTAATAAGATACATCATATGAACTTATGTTAATGATTTTTGGGTCGAGTTTTATTCAAGTGGGTCAAGTTTTTTTAATGATTTTAATATCATAAATACCTTTTGCTCATTGTTACGTCCGCAATACGCAACAATGCACATCTACAAAATATTTACATAGTTTTTTTATAGAGAAAAATACACATGTCGGCCGTGTTGCATGAAGTGTTGTTTCAAACATATTAAAGCACTCAACACATATATATACCCGGGTAACTGTCCTCATTTAGGCTATGTTTGGCCCACCTGAGCATCGTTTTCTAATTACAATGCTATTTTTTCGGCAATACACAATCAGGAATACATTTCCTCGCATGCAATTGAAGTGGAAATGCAACAGGCTAATCTAGTATGTAGTGCATGGTTAATTAATAGCACTTTTGACTTATGAGCTGTATAAGAAACATGCTGGTACTTGCTTGATATGATTGGAGATCTCTCAAAATTGCTCAATGGCCCATTCATACTAGTCGGAGCATTACAGGGGAAAGCAATACCAACAAGTGGCTCTGAGGGAATATTTAGCTTTTAAAAGTCCGGAACTAAAACCTTACGGGAGCTTCATGAGACGCCAAACTTGCTTTGCCAACAACCTGACTGCAGAATTCTCACCCGTTGATGCATTGTTTGCCGAGAACTTAGTAACAAAACGAAGCAATATGTTCGTGGTTTCATGTGTGCGATATATTATGATATATAACAGAAACAAAGAATACAGATGAGGCCAGGGTGGGAACTTGAAACAAGGGATGAAATACAAACAAAGACTAATATATTATAGTACCATCGAGTTCCCATGCTCAAGGGAAAATGCACAAGGTGGTAGGCTTTGGATATTTAGGAGAGAGTCTTGACTCAAATAGAAATAGATAGGATGGTGCTACTTGGTAAGGAAAATGCTCAGACACTACAGTCAAGCGGGTTGGTCAAATAGCTACACAATATGGAGGGTAGTTGTGGACAGGTGTGGCTGATAGTCATGGAAAGCAATTCATGAATGTAGGGGTTATGCACATTAATAAGAGGGGTAGCAATAAGGAAATGCGAAGGGAGGAAGGGTGGGGAGGCATGGAGGGACCGCGTGCCACAATACAAAGGCAAGAAGAATCACAACAAATTGGGGAGTGGTGCCCTTCATACATAAACACAGAACATGCCTAAAGTTATACCTTATATTTGTCGTCATGCGTGTTTTCCTCTATTTGTGGCAAGCATAACAACTGTATCATTTGTATGATAAACAAAAATATCTTTTTGTGATATATGGTGATACATTTTCCATGTCAACGTGGTTTCTTCTACATGTAGCATGCACGACAAACTATATCATTTATAACATACTTAACATCGTTTCAATAATGTAAAATTGCATGCAAAAAATGATGTTTGGGTTGTATACCAATAATTTTCTTTGTGACATATCTAAGAGCACGTTATTATTTGTTGTGAGATAAATCTTTATAAAAGCTATACTAACCTCGTGGCAAGGTCAAAATAGCCATTCTTATGTTTTAATTAACCTTTTTAAATGCAAATGACCATATACATGCACATACATTCATCCCTACAAACACAGGCACACACGTTCTACCCCTATGAGCACCTCCGAGATACTGAGCCAACACAACATTTTGAGATTGATGAAGCCATCACAGGCACCTTCGTAGTTGACGAAACATCTCCTCCCACTGCATAAACATCATCGAAAATCCTAAACTAAAGGCCTATTCGGAGTCCCTCCACTCCACGACCCAGCTTCCGGAGTACGCGAGTTGTAGTTGAAAATCATGGAGCGGGGAAACAGCTGCAGGCGGAGTTGTAGTTGAAAATCGTGGAGCGAGGAAACAATTGCTCCACATATTCTGTGATTTTGGAGAGCCGGCGAAGTTGTAGTTGAAAATCATGGAGCAGGAAATAGCTGCTTCACAGATTCTGTGATTTCACGGAGCCGGCGGATTGTCAAACAACTCCTAAATCCAAGAAAATACAAGCAACAATGCTAAGTCCAGGACTTGAATCCTAATGGACTGGTTCCTCAACCACAGAAAAACTAATCATCCGAGCGCTCAATTCGCTGTCTTAATCAATGTTTAAGAACACATTTGTCTCTTTTTCGCTATTCTTTCAGAAACTTACACTCGTTTAATCTTATCGTAAACAAACTTAAACGTACATTCCTTTAAACTTCAACTTAGACTGATCATCTACTACCCCTATAAAAACATGAGAGGGCGGAGAACCAAATCATCCTATCCATCGAAACCTGCAATCCGATGGTCTACATCTCTCCAGCCTACTAAACATGTTTTATGCTTTAATTACCCACCATGCCATTAGGTTAATCTACTACCACTATAATCACACAATCCCCACCACATGGTTCGTAAGCCTTTCCTCTCATGCCTGCCGCGATCGATCCCAAAAAATCGCCCGCTCGCCTACGCACGTCCCCAGTCAACCAACCCCCGCACGCACGCTCCTCCACTCCCCCGCCGGACCAATAGCCCACCACCGCCCGCTCCGCTTGGCCTCCGCCACTGCCCCCGCACAACTCAGCCTTCGTCGCCGCTGATCCTCCGCCCACTGCTCCACTCTGTCGCCGTCCCCCGATGGCCTCCTCCCAAAGGCACTGACGGCCGAGGATTCTTTGGGAGGGGCGGCAGAAGGCAGCCGGCAGGGGATGCAGAACGACCCGGAAGACATCCGCCCTCACGCGCTCATCGTCTCGCTAGCCTACCCGATGGCTGTCGGTGAGCGTCTTCGCGACGGCCGCGGCGAGAGCTGCGTCGACGTGACGATCCCTCTGCCCCGTTTCGCCTCCTCGCTGCCCCGCCACTCGCCATCACAGGGTCTCCCCCTCATGCTTCACCCTCAACTCTCCCAATACGGAGGTAAATAGGATTCCTGAGTTCCTTTTTTGTTTATTCTATTGTTTAATATGGCTCCTAATTGGATACAAAGTTGACTAAACGATTGGTGTTGCTGCAGTTTTTTTTCTACATTGATTTTTGGTTCATGATTTACCCTTCTTATTACCATTTGCTAACTTAACCACCTCTCTCTCTCTCTCTCTCTTTCTCTCTCATGTTGTTTCTGAAGATCTTTTATGTGTCATGTTGACAAGGGTGTTTGATATGAAATCCAAGCAGGTTGCAGGTGAGGTGAATCAAGGTGATCTATATGACGTAGTGAAGGATAAACTCCTCTCCCTCATGTTATTTCTATATATGTTATTTTTGAGTGAATTACTACTGAAGCATTGATTTAACACTATTCTTGGTAATGTAAGAAAGCTGAGATTTATTGTGGCCACGTGATTTTTGTAAACATATCATGTGAATATTTTCATAGAAAGTTTCCCTCATATCAAACTGTTCTATTTCTTCTACACAGGAAGTAGGTACAATATGCAGGCTTCATAGCAGATGTTTGTGAATTTTATGCCAGGTGAGCCACTTTCTTTGAATGCTTATGTTCTAATATTTCATATCTCTGGGCTTTTGAGTGCTAACATTGTTCTATCTTCCGAGCTCTTGAACATTTGCCTGCACAAAAAAATCTATAATACTTGCCTTCTCAGTCCAGTGGTAGTTGTATACATCATTTATTCAATCCTAAATTTTTGAATGGGCAACATGGATTAGATGTGAAAACGGCTAATTCACATGTTTGTCGTCTCCATGTTAAACACTGAAGAAATGTGGGTTCTATCTTTTCAGATCAGCAACGCGAGAATAGCTATATTGCTTCTCTGTTTTTTCTTTTTTTTCTCATGCAACAGAAAAACTGAATGTATTTCTTTTGTACTTTATGTTTCTTAATCACCTACTTACTCACCTAGCTTTCCTGGATTCAAGAGTGTGACTGTTGGTTGTTGTACACTGAAGGTTGAAACAATTTACTGTTTGCCACCAAGGAAGCTGCAGGTCTGATGTAAGCAAGCAAGTTTGTTCTTATCTGTTCCTAAAAAAGAATGTGATGTGACAGAATAAAGTATAGTCAATGCAATGTACTCATATGTACAACTGTATAAATTATTCCGCTTTTACGTGATGAGCCATTCTTCTGAGAAACTACACCTATAAGCATACGTCTTTGTACAGTTTTAGTCTGGTGTTGACAATAAGCCAGGTAACGGGAACATGTAGCACATGGATTTTATCTGGTGTTGACAACAAGCCCGATAATTTTAGTACCATTTCTGTAGGAATGAAAAGACAGCCATTTCTATTTTTCTGTTTTTATAGCACATAATATTACATTCATGGATGAACCAATCTAGGGAAATCCGATTGCCTCTTTGGTTCCTTTATACTTTTGCTTAAATTTTCAGTAGTTCAGAAAGCAAGTAGTATGATGGTCAACACTGCCTCTTCGACAGAATGTCAGCATGTAGTGCCTTATACCGGTTTGTTTCTAAATTATAGCATTAGGTGTCATCTCTTACAGGTCTTCACAAACTCTCTCAGAAAGGCAAGGTATAACTTCATTTTTCTTTGGTGTTCGCCAGCGCGGCCATAGCGCAGCACAAATCCAACATGGAGAAGTATGTTTTTCTTCACATACCTTGTGGGGTAAAAATGGGTTGTCTTCCTATCAAATGTTGGTTCTTGCCGTCCTTGGGGTTCTGATTTCAAATATTTCCCCCCTTCGGTTCCAGCTGTTCAAGTGACATATATCATGCTCGTGCGAGGCTACATGGTCACATGATGGAAGCAATTTATAGCCGGTAAAATTTGCTCTTGTTGTTTCAAAATTACACTTATTCATACTGAATATAGAGTGTTGTGATTGTGGTGTTGAATTTGCAAAGGTGCAAAAGCAAGAACAAGGAGGCCTATGGCTAATGCTTGCACTCACATTTTTCTCACTGGTTTTCACTCCATACTTGGGTATGTCTTGCTTATGGATAGTGGATCGATCCAATTAAAGACTTGATGATAAATTCTACCATTGTTTGCTTGATTAGTATTTTCTTAGTACAGAGCAAAAGAATGTTGTTTTTTGGTCACCTACAATACAATTTCTTCCTTTAACCTACATATCATTTATTATTCTTCTCTCTGAAACACGAAAAATGCAAAGATTTGCTGAAATTTCAGCTTTGCAAAACCCATGATCCAATCTATTGCTGCCCTTGTCCTTCTAAATAGATAAATACAAGGGATTGAGATGGCTGCTGCAGATGCTTCTTGTCAACATTAGATGATGATTTTGTAAGCGACTATTTTGAAAAATATTTTCTCAGACTACACAGTAGTCTTGTTTTTGAACTGGCTCAGGGGTGTATTTCATATGTGTGCTGGACGCATGAAGTTGCAAGTTTCTTCTTCTTACAAAGGGAAATATCAAGCATTCTTACCAAAGCCTTTGAAAAATAGTCTTGTATGGGACTAAACAAAGATTCATGCTACACCAGTTATCGTGTTCTTTTAGTTGGGTTCATATAGCTTTAAAAAATAATTTATTTAAATATGTCACACATTTTTTCATGTAAGTATAATTCACAGCACATTATGTAGCTGATGCCACTGATAGATTATTTAGAATGGATATTTTATTTTGAAATGTTGATTTTCGGTTGTTTAGTTTTTTCTTAGAAGACATAAAAGGCATCTGGACTGTAAATTTAGGATCCCATAGTTATTTTTCTATGGAAGAAGACGAGGAAATTCATGTATTATCATTTTGAATTCTATATGTGATTTATCAATTCAAGTCAAATGCAATTAATTATAAACATATGTGAATTTCTTGAGCTTCCAACTTGTTCCTTTTGATTATTATTAGTTGAAACTTAACACTTGTAATGTTGTCTAGAGCTTCAACATTCTCTCGGGAGAGACACAGGCATTGTTAAATTTTCAACATGAAAGAACTTCATTACACTGTCAAAGTTTACTTTATCAAAATAAGGGTAGTTTAATTTGTCTGAATCCTCTCTTTGCAAGATGAAAGATTTAGCTTCTCTCTATCTTTATGTTTCGCTCCAAACGGAAGCTGTGAAAAGACTCCACCAAAATGCATTTTGATTGTCACTTTTAATAAATCAAAATAGCTTGGTGCATACAAATTCAGGAGATCTCCAAGCTTAGAAGCTTGCACCAGCTCGAAAGAACTACAGTAGAAAATTCAGTGCAGCTATAACGTGTTGAGATATTGACACATGAAGGTTACGAAACAATCATCTAGGATAAAGCGGATCCTTCTGCGGGGCAGAGCCACAATTGTCGCGTCGGGGCAGCAGCGCCGTTAGCTCGCGTCGGCGACCTGCTCGCCCAACTCCTCTATGGCATCTTCCCGTGACGTTACAAGATGGGGCGACTTAGCTCCATGCAGCATTGGTGCTGGCCGCACCAGCTTCCTGCGGCGCCCCCCTTCGACTGCGTTGTCTCCCTTCAACAGCTCCTATAGAGTAGAAACGAAAACGGACAGTCCCAAGACATAGCCAACAATTTGCCTATAATTTTGAGAGGGGTTATCTACAAAACAAGCTCAAGTGGATGGTCAGAACCATACATGTGATATGCCACCATTCGCTGCCGATCCAATACTCTACATAGCAAGTTTGCAGATTTTCACTGATTATGGATTTTTTGAATAAGTCGCCCAAGAAAAAAATGTGTAGGTATATGATTGGTAACTATAAATGTTCCCCTCTACTTGAATCGATTAGCTATATTGTTCCATGAATAATTTAAATTTTAAAGTATTCATAGTGTTCGAGTAAGTACATATATTAACTGAGACGTGCATTGCACGTACAAGCTTTAGTCATAAGAGGTGGCAGTGACAGCTGCCGTTGCTCCCAAAATCCTCAAACCGCAAAAACCAGGGGAGCATCCTCTGTCTTCCTCCTCTGCCTCCTCCCTCCTCTACGTCTTCCTCCTCCATCCCCTAACTCATCTCAACCCCACTGCAACTACAGATCCACCTCGCCCTCGAGCGGCCTCCCATGGCGTCGCCCTCCGGAAACCCTAATCCCAACCCCAACGTCCCCTTCGAGCTCAGCAGGCTCTTCAAGCCTCCCCCAAACCCTAACCACCCCACAACCGTGCCGACCCCCGCTGGCATCTTCCCGGGCGGCCCGCCCGGCGCGCCGATGGCCACCGGGCCGCCGGGCCCCTACTCCTACCCGCCCGCCACCCCGCCCTTCCACCGCAACCCGTACCTCAACTACCCCACCGATCCCAACGCCGTCCACCTCCCCGTCGCCGCCTTCGCGAACCCTAACCCCACTGGAAACCCTATCCCTAACTCCAACCCCGGCCCCAATCCGGGAGCTCGGCTCATGCAGCTGCTGGGCAACACCGCGCCCACCCACCTCGAGTCCGTGGTGTCCATGCCGCCTACGTCATCAGAGTTCTCTGGCGGCCCGGTGGCGCCGCTGCCAGGGATGCCGTCAGCACCGCCGGCGAGGATGACAAGCACAAGCAGCAAGATGCCCCGGGGCAGGCTGCTGGGACCGGGGGACAGGGCCGTGCACGACGTGGACTCGCGGCTGCCAGGGGAGGCGCAGCCACCGCAGCTGGAAGTGACGCCCATCACCAAGTACACCTCGGACCCGGGGTTGGTGCTGGGCCGGCAGATCGCTGTAAACCGAACGTACATCGTGTACGGCCTCAAGCTTGGCAACATCCGCGTGCTCAACATCAACACCGCACTCCGCTCGCTCCTTCGTGGGCACACACAGGTATGTCTTCTGTAGACTGATCGTACCAATAACCTTTTGCTGTTGAGTAGTTTATATGCTCAAGTGCCTTGTTGGAGCCCGTGATGTTAGTGCAGACTTGTTGCTCTATGCATGAGCTCCCTATAAGCATTAATTTGTGTGGCGAGGAAATGGTGTGATGCTATGGTGTAGACTATGCCTCAATCATAAATTCATTTCCAATGATGGGATGCATGGAAATTGATTGGTATAAACTAGATACAGATTAGGCTGGTCATAGTGGGAGTAACTTAGCAAGTAACATAGCGCATTCCAAGACAAGTTTGCTTATGTGGCATCTAGTTAATGAGGAGAGATGTGTTTGGAGTAACATAATATGTTACTGTAACATAACGCAAACCAAAGCAAAATGAGTCTATAATGTAATAAATGCAATCATCTATGATACTACTTGTATGTTACTTTGCACTATGAAGGTAGTAACAAAGACTAGTGTCATATGCATGACACTAGTCTAAGTTACTCCCCGCTATGAGCAGCCTTAGTTCACCTGAAAAAGTGAAGTGTTGCATGGTGTATATACACAAAACATGCAATCTCAAAGTACGAACTCATGCTGGATCTAGTGTTGTTCCCTACGTACTGGGGGCAGCAAATCTGGACTCTTATATTGCATATGATGACAGTCATATTCCAGTCTGAGGTCTTGACTACTAACTATTAACTAAATATGGGTGGAATATTTATTGGAAGGTTATGTTGTCAAGTGAAATAATATGGTACTACGTGCAGCAGAAATCCAAAGGGAATAGCTAATATGCTTGCTGCATAAGCCAGGTTCAGGTTATTAATGACTAGTCATATTCATAGTCCACTGGAATTAATTCTTCTTTCTCATACTGACGGGGTCCATTTGTCATCGGTTATCGTACTTATATAATATGAGCTGTACATATCTGATTTTCAGCGCCAATTTTTTCTTAGTTCTGTATTTGTCTTGTTTCACGAGGTAATGTTGATTTTAGTTCGCATGAAGGTACAATTCTTTATTATATTTAGCGTGGCCTTATTTTGTTTGCTGCAGAGGGTGACGGACATGGCTTTCTTTGCAGAAGATGTCCATCGTTTAGCAAGGTACTTCTATCGATATATGGGACCTTCTGGATGCCTTTTCTTATAATTTTAGGGTAGCTCTGTTGGGTACCTTTGCTACTGTGCCATCATTTTATTGGATGGTGCTCACCTGACAGAAGGGTGTAGTGCCCTCCAGTTATTACACACCATAGCTGGTTTCATCACTAATCCTTCTCTTTCACACACAATTAATATTTTGTTTTTCTTCTTGACAGTGCAAGCGTAGATGGGCGTATATATGTATGGAAGATTGACGAGGGACCCGATGAGGAAAATAAACCACAAATCACAGGAAAGATTGAAATGGCCATCCAGATAGTAGGAGATGCTGGAACTTACCATCCGAGAATATGTTGGCACTCCCATAAGCAAGTAGAGCCTCATCTATACCACCTGTCGCTTTTGGTGTCTTGACTGGTTTTCTGTTAATGATTTATGCACTCATCTTGCAGGAAATTCTGTTTGTTGGAATAGGGAACTGTGTCTTAAAAATAGACACAACAAAAGTGGGAAGAGGAAGAGACTTCAGTAAAGAAGAGCCTCTTAAATGTTCACTTGATAAGCTCATTGATGGTGTGCACTTGGTTGGTAAACATGACGGGGATGTCACAGATCTGTCCTTATCTCAATGGATGACTACCCGTCTGGCTTCAGCATCAAAAGATGGCACGGTTTGTACAAGATATCCTGTTATTGGTTAGGAAACCTATACTTCATGATAGGCAATAGCACAGGAAATAAATGGTTGGCAAAGCAAATGATCCTGAACATCCCGCTTAAGCTTCAGTTCCATTGCACATTCAAGTTCAGATTTGTTTCGATTTAATTTGTAGTGTCTAAAATGTTTGAATATGCTGTCCAGCTCCACTGTGAGCTGTATGCAACTAATGCATGCTAGGACTGCTGATCTTAGTTCAGTTAATTTTTTGTTATCCTGCTAGACATGGGCAAAAATGCCATTCTCGTAGAAGTTTCTTCTTTTGTGATGGGTGATCTGGGAATAACCTACCTGTTCTTTTGTTGGCACCATGTGACCAAAAGATACTCTCTGAATCTGTAGATGCAGTTTATGATGTGTACTGTTTATTTTGGCAGGTAAAAATCTGGGATGATCGCAGGACAGTGCCTTTATCTGTGATGAAACCGCATGATGGTAAAGCTGTTTATTCGGTTTCTTTCCTTACAGCACCAGAGCAACCAAATCATATAAATCTCGTTACAGCGGTATGCATTCTTCTACCTTTTCACATTCTAACTATATTTGCTGTCATCTTTAATCACCCTCAGCAGCATGTTATTCTGTAAACAATGAATAACCACAACACAGTTGCCCAGTTCATATAGGATTGATTGAAGTCTCACCATGCTTAAACATCATGGCAGTGCCTGAAAACTGGAGTTAAATAGTGCAGAATTGATCACTGTTTCCTAATTATAGTTTGCATAGGTTTTCCTGTTATCAGTATGTCATTATGATAAACAATGCATGGACACTCTTGCAAACTTGGAAATTAATCTTTCATATGCCTTCATTTAGCATAATTCTTTCATGGTGTTAACTTTTGTGAAATATCGCAGGGGCCTCTCAACCGAGAAGTAAAAATCTGGGCTTCCTCTGATAAGGAAGGTTGGTTGTTGCCAAGTGAATCTGAGACTTGGAGATGCACTCAAACTCTGGAACTTGTGAGTTCTCTGGAAAATAGGTTTGAGGAAGCATTTTTCAACCAAGTAGCAGTGTTGCCACAAGCTAGCCTTATTTTGCTTGCGAATGCCAAAAAGAACGCTATATATGCTATCCATGTTGAGTATGGTCCAGATCCTGCTTCTACTCGTCTGGACTATATAGCAGATTTCACAGTTGCAATGCCTATTTTAAGTCTGACGGGAACACATGAAAGCCAGCCTGATGGTGAACATGTAGTACAAGTCTATTGTGTCCAGACAATGGCTATCCAGCAGTATGGATTGGAGTTATTACTCTGTTTGCCTCCTACAGCTGATAACGCTGGGCTTGGTAGGGATCTGGCTATTTCCCATGTATATGAGAGACCTCTAGAAGTGGCATCAGTGGAGTCATCAACAGAAACTAAACCACTGAGTGATCATCAGGGAACAGGTAACACAATAGTAACTTAACACCCTATTGCTTCAGTTAATTCACACTCTTGATGTTGGTATTAAAATTTCATCCCCATTGTCTGTGTACACAGAAGCTGATACTGCTACTCATGTTTCATCCCCAACTCCTTCATCAAACATGGATAATGCTGGATCTTATGCAGAAGCTGTCTTGAGAAGAGAAGCTTCAAGAGGCCCATCTCTTGGTGATCATGATGGGGACAAGTCATCTTTTGATTATTCAAAGAAAAGGATGGATTCTGATGGTACAAGTGGGCAAGGAGCATTTGATAGGAAGGATTGCTTTGGGAATGAAGAGCCAAGAGGTGGCCAGGTTGATGGTACAGTTTCAGATCCTCATCCCACGTTTAAGGTCGGAGTGAATGCCACACACTTGATTACCCCATCTGAAATTATTTCAGGTGTGCTCCCATCTGCTGAATCGACTGCTAATGGCAGCCCACAGAATGTAGAAATGGAGTCAAAACTTGTGGCTGAGAAAAAAGCAGATCAAAATATTGGATTTGAGGATGTTAAGGAGACCCAAATTGTTCAAGAGAAAATGGAGAGACTTAACATGTCTTCAGAGCAAACTGTAGAGACAATTAGTGAACGCTCGGTAACAACTGACAAGTACAGTGTGGAAGATTCACAGAGATCAGACCCCACACTTCTGAAACAACATTCTGGTGCTCGGGATGGAAATCTTCCAAGAAGAACAGCTGAAGCTACTGAAAACATCAATGGCTCTTCGTCAAGGAACTTGCAGTTACCCTCAGCTACCAAAGAGGAGAAAGTTCTGCATCCTCAGGTGTCTGGGCAGATGTCTCCTCTTACAAGCACCTTCAACTCTACTGATTCATCACATGAACATCCAAGCAATACAAACCCTGCCATTGATTCTGTCCCGCAAGTAGCTGCCATTCAAGGAACATTGCAACAGGTGATTCAATAGAAGTTTCTCTCCCTTAGTGCTGAAACTTGTCTGACATTATTCGGTGCTGGTAGACTTCAAATGATTTACATCGAAATAGTTGCTAGAAAATGTGCTAAGACTGCAGCCCAGTTAAACATGAACATTTGTTAGATAAATTGAGTTGTGGTTGATCAAAATTTATAGCCGATTTATCAGTTCATCCCCTTTGTTTTGATGGTTGAAGTAATTAAAACAGCTGTAACTTAGGTGTCAGCTTGGCTTTTGTTTAGTTAAAAGAATGAAATTGTCACTCACCATTACGTAAAAGGAAATGCCAGTTCTTTCATGTGAGCCGGAATAAGTAATAAGCCTGAAATTGAGATTCTAACCTGTGATTGTGCATTGCGCATCATTCCTGATCCGCATATTGAACTTTAGAGTTGGAAATAGATCATGGGGTGATCTACTTCTGAGGACTGCTGCTCTCTAACTGCTTGTTAAAATGCCTTTGGACAATGCCAATGCATGTTGCTTGAATACAGCAGCATACAGTTAATGTTGTAAATCACCCGCAAAAAAAATGTTGTAAAACATCCTGGTTGTATGGTGAAAATTCTACTCCCTCCCTTCCAAATTAATTGAAGTTCTAGCTTCGTCCTAAGTAACTTTATTAAGTTTGACCAAGTATATAGAAAAATGTGCTAATATTTACAAAGTCAAATATATAGAGTATGAAATATATTTTAAGGCAAATTTAATGAAACTAATTGGTGCTGTAGATGCTCGTATATTTTTTCTGTAGTCTTGGTGAAATTTTAAAATTTTTGACTTAGGGCAAAGCTAGAACTTCCAAGTAATTTGGAATTGAGGGATTAGTTTCCAAGCAAGCGACTGTGCATCATATTAACCTCTAATCTTGATTGCACTGTCCTAGTTTTCTATAATTTCTGAAATATTCTTGTGTTCATGTTGTTCCATAATATGAAAGTATTTTTTGTTACTTGATGCCATGGAAGCATGACATAATTTATCTTGCACAAAGACAGTCTTAAATTTTAGTTCTGATACAAGGCATTACGATATTGACAATGCCTGTGCCATTGCAGCTTATGGCAATGCATACTGACATGCAAAAGCAGCTGAACGCAATTGTGTCTGCTCCTATTGCAAAGGAGGGCAAAAGGATCGAGACATCACTCGGGCGTAATATTGAGAAGTCCATAAAGGCTAATGTTGATGCCATGTGGGCTCGTATCCAGGAGGAAAATGCAAGGCATGAAAAGGTTGAAAGAGAGCGAATGCAGCAGATTTCTACTCTAATCACAACTTCTGTAAACAAGGACATTCCTGCTATACTGGAGAAATCATTAAAGAGAGAAATATCGTTGTTGGGACCCACCATTGCAAGAACAACAACACCTATCATTGAGAAGTCCTTGTCTTCTGCTGTTTCGGATTCGCTTCAGGTTGGGGCTATTCTTGTTGTTCCCTATATTGTGATTTCCCTCATATTTCTCATCAATTTTTCCGTTTCAGAAAGTTCTTGGGGAAAAGGTTGCAAATCAGCTGGATAAGTCCATAAGTACGAAACTTGAAGCTACTGTTGCTAAGCAGATCCAAACACAGTTCCATACATCTGCCAAGCAGGCACTTCAGGTATGTATCTTTGGCGCGTATATAGTCCTTGTAGATCATTAGCAGCAAAGCTCTTAATTTCAAATGGAACATTGTAAGCATGATTTGTTTGTGCCAACTTGATTTGTTTTTTCACAGTTATTATGTTTCGTATGCATTACATATTTAGAATTGAATGGCTGCTGGAACGAACCTATCCTTGCATGGGATTGTGCACGTTGGAGTTGTTTTTAGGTGTTCTTTAGGAAGATCATATGGGTAGGTGATGTATAAGAATAAGATAATGAAACATTGTATTTTGTGAGCAGATTTGTCGCATAGTGCCATGTAGCATGGGCATATCTCGTAGGCACACATCAATTCACTCCAAATACTGTACCATGCTAATTTAGTCAGCCAAGCACCTTGTAATTTACTATTTTGGCAACCAAACAAAATCTTGCATATCCAACCCCAACTTCTATAACTGTACATACAAAATGAGATTCCATTGGGTCACCAAGCAACTCACTACATATCTGGATTGGGTTATTACCATGGATGATCATTTTGTCAGCATTGATATATTGCTTCTTAATTTGGGCCCTGCAGGATGCTTTACGGTCAAGCTTTGAGTCATCAATTATCCCAGCATTTGAACAATCTTGTAAGACAATGTTTGAGCAAGTGGATGGTGCATTCCAGAAGGGCATGTCTGAGCATGGTACTGCTATCCAGCAGCAGGTCGCAGCAGCACATAGTCCATTGGCACAGACTTTAAGGGTAAGGCTTGCAAGTCTTTCATTTTGTTCTTATTACATGCAGTGCCAGAGGCCATAAATATGAAGACACAAGCTGGATATATTATACAGTTTTCCCATATGCTGAGTAATGCTCATACTTTCTTTCTCATTTGATTTTTTTCAGGAAACAATCAATTCAGCATCATCAATTACCCAGGGTCTTACATCAGAGTTACTTGATGGTCAGCGCAAGCTTTTGGCACTAGTTGCATCAGGGAACCCAATATCACATAATACTAGTGCTTTGCAGCCCATCAACGGACCAATACCCAATCTCCCTGAGGTACTAAATACTAAATTTTCCACTCTAGTGGTCTACCTATTTGCTCTATCAGACTGTTTCCATCCTTGGCCTTCTGTACGATTGAATACGTGGGATATAGTCTTAACCCCCCACCCCACCACAGTTCATTTGTGTGTTTTCTGAATAATGAAAACATCAAGCATTTGGTTTACTGGTTGTAATTGCTGTTTTAGGCTGATGTTCCACTGGACCCGATGAAGGAGCTAACCAGACTATTATCTGAGCAAAAGTTTGATGAGGCGTTTACGATGGCTCTTCAAAGAAGTGACGTCTCCATGGTATCTTGGTTGTGCTCTCAGGTATTGGCCACACTTAATTTTTTTAAGTAGTTGGCCTGTTCCCCATTTTCTTGAGCAAATCAAGAGATGTATAGACATACAAACTTGCATCTCATAGTTAGTTCATCTCATGAACCCATGCTTTCGTTACACCACGGAGAAACACTTTGATCAGGCTATGCAACCTTTTAACTAGCATATATGTGTAAGTGTGGATACCTGATACCCTTTCTGGCAGGTTGATTTGCAAGGTCTGTGTAGACTGAACCCCGTTCCTCTGAACCAAGGGGTCCTTCTGGCCCTTTTCCAGCAACTGGCATGCGACATAGCCAACGACACACCTCTGAAGCTTCAATGGATGACAGCGGTCGCCATGGCAATCCAACCAACCCATCAGATGATTGCAGCGCATGTGAGGCCAATATTTGAGCAAGTCTATGGCGTCTTGGCCCGCCAACAGTCGGTACCAGGAACCAGCCCACTGGAAGCGAACAACATCCGCCTAATGATGCATGTAATCAACTCGGTGATGATGACCCACAAGTGAGATGATAGGGCGCATTCTGTAGCCGCTGTAAGTTTGAACCACCATATGATCTATTTGTGAGCCCGTGTACAGAGGGAATTTTTAGAAGTGGCTCTTGAACCGGCAATGTGGCAGTGATACCATACCCCTACCTAGAAGGTGTTGTAAATTGGTTATGTTCGTGTCCGTACTTATGGCGCCTACCACCTTGTTTGGTGGAGCGCTTTAGCTCGTTACTTGCATTCCTTGCACATGCGTTGAGATGTTTGTGGCCACCGTGCCAGTGTCGTGTGTGAATCCTGGCGCCGACGATGGCAGTTTAAACGTTCTGGTGTGAACCATGGAGCTGCCGCGGCACCGACGATGTCAGTTTGTTTATTTTTCGGAGAGAGTTGGAGTTGGAACATGCGAAAGTTTTGATGCGTCCTCAGCGCGCTGGTTCTGTGTCGGCCAATGGAAGAAAGAAGGGCCGTGCTAACGTCTGATCTACACAGGACAGTGTAATCTAGTTAGTGTTGAAAACATTCTTATATTATGAAACGCATGGAGCAGTACATAAGACGTATTAGTGTCAGAAACACTCTTATATTATGGGACGAAATAAGTAATACTCCCTTCGTTTGAAAATACTTTTCATCAAAATGAATAAAAAAAGATGTATTCTAAATACATCTCTTTTTATCCATTTTAATGACAAGTGAGTAGGTCAGGATGAAGGGAGTAGGTCAGGATGCAAAAATGTCGGTCGTGTAGTACTTTGGGTTTGCTCGTGTTGGAATCAGGAATCCTTGTTTCCTGGCCTGGCAACCCAGGGAACGTCCATCTCTTTTTGACACCGAAGGCTTATCAGTTACTATCACATTTTTTCTGCGGGAAGTTATTCTTTCACTGGAAATCTGTATTCTGAACTGTGCCTGAAATGGAAAGAAAATACCGATTTATACCTGTTAAAACGTAGCATGGTCTCTTAACGTCAGATTTACAAGATTTTCGAAAACAATCTTCTGTAAGACAGGGCATAGAACGAAAGCCAGCGCACAGTCTATTTCGAGTCTGGGATTCTAAAACACCTGAAGCCAAAATATATTGAGAGAAAAGCAGCTGAACAGTAGTAGCAAGCTTGAATATATATTTACAAAAGCTACACCACCAGGACCAAAAAGTGGCTCCGCAAAAAAAAGGACCAAAAAGTGGGGCCGGCTGCATAGAGGGACCGACGGCTGGGCCCACACCACAATCTTTCCAATAAACAGCACTAACTACGCCGAGGACACCAACACAGCTCATCCACGTTCATGGGAGTTGGGAGATCATGGCCTGAATCACCAGCACTGGTCCGTCTCCCACCTCCGCACCCGCATCACGCCGCCGGCGCCCCCGCCGCGGAACACCCCGAGCGAGCTGTCGTAGCGCGCCCTGGCGGCCGGGTCGGACAGCGTCTCGTACGCCCTCCGGATCTCCAGGAACGCCTCGGGACCCCCGCGGCCGCAGGAGGCGACGTCGGGGTGGAGGCGCTTGGCCATGGAGCGGTACGCGGTCCTGATCTCCACCTGCGTCGCCGCGCGGCCCACGCGCAGCGCTTCGTAGAGCGAGCCCGCCGCCGGCCTCGCCGCGGCCACCATCGGCGGCGCCAGAGGCACTGCTCCCGCCATTGGCTAGATGTTCGGCTTGGTCGGGGTCGAGTTGCGAGTTGGGGGATCGAGTGGGCTGGGAGTTCAACGCTTCAACTTGGAGCGCGAGGGGAGCTGAAGCTTGTGATTATGAAGGGCTCATGCATGCCAGCGTTTCGGGATAGGTTTGGATGTAGGTGGCGGGGAGGTGGGGACATGACATCGATCACTCACTTAGGTTGGGGATGGGACGTCACTGTCGAGTGTCGACTGTCGTCTAGAAGGAAGGCGGGAATGGATTTCCGTTGGTGTCGCACATTGGATCGGCCGGTTCTGTGGCGCCGTCGCTGTGGGCCCTGCCTTCTAGAACGGCATCATCACTCTAGCCTGCCAATACTGATCTGATCTACATCCAGCAAGGATGTAGTACAGTTTTCAACTTCCTACTCCTAGAATGTGATTTCTTTGTTCATACTTCCTTCATTCCGAATTACTTGTCGCAGGTATGGATGTATCTAGATGTATTTTAGTTCTAGATACATCCATTTCTGCGCGAGTAACTTGAAACGAAGGGAGTAGTTATTTTTGAATTTAGTTAGTTTTTTATTAAGTTCTACTACTAAGCTATTAACACAGACGACATTACTTCCATTGGTTAGACCGATCAGTTTTATTTTTTTAAACTCTTAGACCCATCAGTCTTGCTACGCGTAAGATTTGGTATATCCTTCATTCATTGGGAGAGGAGCCGGTCGGTGGCGTTTGCGTGTTTTGACGTCAGTGAGAGGTTCAGAGTGAGATGCCAGGGCGATGGGCCTTGGGTGGCGGGCTACTCGGTATGCTCTCCGGCTGGTATCAAGGTGGCGGTGGTGGCTGTGCTTCTTCATCATGTGGACGACGAGAGGTGTGACGGTTGATGACTTTGGCACCTTCTCTGTTTTGCTGGGAAGGGGTCTAGATCTAATTTTAGAGGTCTCGGCTTCGTCATGCCGGCTGACTGTGTTGCTCCTTCGCGGCATGGGAAAGCAACCAGACGAAAGCTTTGCGTTGACGCCGATGATGACGGCGCCACCGCTCTTCTCTTGATGACGTTGTCGTAATTTCACTGTCCTATTACGGTTTCAGGTGAAAATCTTTGTTCATTCCATCGAACGCGGCAACAACAATGGATTGCGCCGTTTCCCTCTCGAGGGCATGGCCGTGGAACCCAGTTTTTGTTTTTCTATGTTCTGCTTCTCATCATCATATATCCTTCGTCCGTGTATTATGTTGGTATTTTATCTATAAAAAGCGGGATGGAAGCCCTTCTAGTGGTTTGCACTAGTTTTATATGGCTAAGGATGGATGGAAATGCCACCTCAACAACTAACGTACGGCGTCAAGTCCTTTGCTTGCTTCATGGTCATGCCCTGCATGTTAGTTGTTGTGATCAGATGTAGAGGGTCCCACCAGGACGCTTTGTGTTTTGAGCCATGGGGCCCACCTTCTAGAAGATAAGGGAGATTCCCTAGAACAAGATCTTTTGTAGCTGAAGATTTATGTGAAAATACAACCGTAAACATGCGTGCATATGTGTCCGAACTGAAAAGAAAAAAATAATAAAATAGTAAAAAAAGTCACATACTTTTTGCAACAAATATGGTCTACTGTTATACTCATGTATAAAGTTTCACGAGAAAAAGAGTTCCGTGGCATATTCTGGACAGAAATAAAACAAATTGATACTTATATAACCTATACACGTTTTTTTTTTGCGAATGAACCTATACACATTTACATAGCTGCAATTTGCTTTGCTAAGAAGTCCCCATAAGTTATTTTGTCGCGAAACTTTATACGCGAGTATAACACTAGACCATGTTTGTTGCAAAAAGATAATCAAAATAATTTATGTTTTCATTCTTTTTGTGCTAAATCTAGTTCATGTAGACCCAAGTTTAAAAATCCACACCGAAGATTTATGTGCTCTATAAAAAAAGCACGCATTACACATATGCTCTAGCACACAAATCGTTTTGGTCCAAGTTTTATGGGTTCCATACTAGAGTACAAGAGCTCGTTCTTACTCGTGCATGACTGCGAAGCTGCCCGAAAGGTAGCAAACATTTTCAATGCCACATTGTGTGCACATGTGATGGGATCAAACAAGCACCGGAATCTTTACTACACGATTTATTATTCCAGACTGGCGTGAAATATCAGTGAACAAATTCCCCCAACCAACTTCTACCCCTTACGCTTATACAGTATGTGTGAGCAGACAAATTTGTTCCTAGGTCCATCCAACAATTTCCCGGTCTTCTATCTGTCGGAACAACAAAGTAGGATGGAAGAGAACGATGAATACGAGAGGGAAGAGATGGAAAATCCACAAAAGTATGAAGAGCGCACTAGGAATGGGAGACATCGCAGAATGAGCTTGCTATATTTTTTTCTGGAGTTGTAGACACACCAGACACCACGCGGATATGTTGTGAAATAATTTCACATTTATGCCTAAATATGATTTTTTGTGATTGATCTCATTGATCTAATCTAATGTGAGCTCCTATACTAGTCTCCATGGTCAAGGACTCCATGCTTGACTAATTCATTTCTAACGTCTGGACATAGGCAATACCATGACGAGCATTACTCAATGTGGATGCATGTTTTCACTCTCGAACGGGCACACGTAAGTGCACGTCATTGTAAGCAGAAGAAAACGCCTAAGTGCATGCATGTTTCCCAAGCGTGGTAGCCGAGAAAAAACAAAACTAAAAGCCAAATGGAAACACAGAGGGCTCGGGGGAGGAACCCTAGCCGCCGCCGCTACCTTCCACTGCCTCTCCTCGTCTCGCCACCGCCGGATAGAGATTCAGTAGATGGGGATTTAGGTGCTCCATAAAAATAGTACACATCACACATATGTTTTAGCACACAAATGCATATGTTTTAGTTCAAATTTTGTAGGTTTGTACTGGAGTGAAAGAGCACCCCGCTCCCAATCCCATCCAAATTCACTACATGAAAAACATCTTTCCTAGTGATTCACCACTACCAAGAAAAATAAGACCCATCAATAATACCATTTACCATTGACAAGCAGTCTAGTACCCATAAGTGAAAACTTTAACAAACAATGTAGTGCAGCTTCTCTATCTACTACTTAAAAATACGTAAGGTTTCATCTTGCGTCAAATTTTATTCCGACCTATTCATCCGACCATCGCCACGTACACCATCTTGTGAGCCTTTCACCTATTTTCCATCCCTTTTGGTTTTTTATTTCACACGGTTTTCATCTGATTGGCAAAATAAAAGTCAGATTATTGGGAAATGCTAGGCACGCAGCCCGCCCGTGTCACAAAACCCACAAACCCATGAGCCACTCGCTACCGCCGCCACTCACGCCCTAGACCGCGGCGCCACCGCAAGCGTCCACCGCTGCTGACACCATGTCCGCCGAGTCGCTAGCTTACTTCCTGCATCGGTGCTTGTAGCGCCCTTCATTTTTTTATTAGGTCTTCTCCTTTTACTGATGCCACGATTGTTGCTGATGAACTTCTCATGTTGTTGTGACTTGCGAGAGAAGGGGATTTTCATTAGCACCGAATATGATGTCACTAGCTAGCGTCGCTTGCATGGAGATAGTGGTGCCATATTGTGTGTGGAATCTAGAATGGTTGGCGACGACATAGATGAGCCAATCAAATATCCATGTGGCGATCTATGACGATCATCGGTAGTGAGTTTTATTTCTTGCTCCTAGGGATTCCACTAGGCAGGGCCGTCGACAAGGGGGGCCAAAGTGGGCAACCGCCCAGGGCCCCCAAATTCCTACCCCCCCCCCCCCCCCCAATCACAGTTTCAAGTTAGGATGAAATAGGCCCAGCTTATCTGCCCGCTGGATCGTCCCTGATGTACGAGGGATGTATCTAGTCACGTTTTAGTGTTAGATACATACGTATCTAGACAAATCTAAGATAAGAATTTTGGGACGAGGGAAGTACTACGGTAGTTACGCTATCAGGTCGCCAGGGAAGATCTACAGGACAGTCCTGACTTTGTGCATCAAATCTCCATTGAATCATCGATCTATTCATTATTCATCAATTGATGACGTATTGTAGCTCGTCTAGCTGTTGTTGGCAGATCGTATTTTTCTCTCCTTTTGTAATTACCCTGATGACATTTGTCCATCTATCATGTATTTGTTCTCAAATCATCAATCAACCATGCATTTCTTTGATTGTTTCAGATAGAACTATTTTGAGGATAGTTGCTCATACAAGATTTCAAAGATAGTTGTTCATCCAAGTTTCAAGGTTCAGCATTCTTTTGTTCTCTTATCTTGATAAACCTTGTATTCATGTAATGATGCTTTTCAGTAGAACACGATGTTAATTTATTGCTTTAGCAGTACCTTCAATACTTTAAATTTCATAATTGATGCATTTTTAAGTTATACGAAATAAGCACATAATCAAGAATTTGAATTAAACTAGTAAGCATGCACGTGCAACGCACGTCTCTACAGTGGCATCTCGGGCGACTACTCCTGCGATACTGGTTGAGTGTGCAAGGTTTGTTTGAGCAATAGATGTTGGGGGCGGCGGCCCTGAGAGCTCGTGTCTTGTGGGTTGAAACTATTGCAGGCATATGAAATGCTTGCTTGCAGCTTCAATGACATGTACCTCATGTCTTGTGGGCTATTGCAGGCAATGTGGAATGCTTGTTTGCATGTTAAATGCTTGCTTGCAGCTTCAATGACATGGACCTCATGTCTTGTGGGTTGAAACTATTGCAGGCATGTAGAATGCTTGTCTCTTCTCAACCGCGAGAGAGTGCCTCATGACTTCCTTTCTTGCAGTGATGAAAGAGCGGATTGTTCAGCAGAGCGAGTCCCCTAGCTAGTGTGTGTTTGGTTGTTCAGCAGAGCAAGTCCCCTAAAAAAACCTAGTGTGTGTCTGGTTGAATTTTGTTGTCCCCTAAAAAAATATTTGTGTCAATGGAACTAATCATCAAGAAATGACATGAAAAGAAATTGAATGTTCATCCCAAACAATTAATAACCTCGAATGCAATGCGCAATGCACGGTTCAACTAAAACAAGGCCAAAAGATAATTATTATTAGCTCATTAAAAGTGGACATCAAGGAAATATTTTTTTGATCTCATGTCTTTGAATGGCAATTAACCAGATCATCCAATGACCATATAATTTTCATATTTGTCTATTTTTTGGGCAGATCACATTATATCAAAATATAAATATATATCAAAACTTCAGGCAAAATTATCTTGAACAACTATCCAACTGCACCACTCTGCACATCAGAAAAAGAACACCACATACTCACTGCATTCCTAAATGTAGAGTAGTATTAAGGAGTAAGCTTATCCGGACAGCAAGTAGTTGTGCCCACTGTATAAGGATAATCATAATGCACACACCACAACAGGGATTTTTTTCTTTGACATCTGCATACAAAGTTACAGAACAAGCTCTTGAATGGTTGTGACTAAATTTCTCAAAAGATGTCAACAAAATTAAGATAATATATATATTACAGTATAAGACTATTATACATGCTAACTATGCACTGTTGTTAAATAAACGGTATACTTGTGACTATTCTATATCATCAACATGCTTCTACCCGACTCTCCGTTAATCGCCTAGCTACATGGATGCATTCACAAAGATATAGGCCCTCTTCTTAGCTTTTAGCATACCTCTATTCACAAAGATTATGTGCTATATATAAGTATTGTGACGCTAATGGTCGAACATGCAAATTAAACTTACACGTGGAAAATATGCAACCCACAATTGCGATATCTTAACATATCACATTACAAACATATAAACAACGGTCTAAGAAATACGTGTAACTACACTAACATTTGGGATATTTGAGATACTTGTCATGAATAGTTTGTCCCATCAACATATCATTGCAACTTAGCGCAATTCATTTTCTTTTCTCCGGAAAAAGTTCAATCTTATTTCTTCTGGCCTGTCTGCTCTATGGATCTTGGTGTTGTAGGCAGATGGACACATCTCAGTTCAGAGCATGTTTGTAAGCAAAAAATTATACCTAATGATATAATTTACATAAACCTAATGCTCAGGCATATTATCAATTGATGGCGAATGTGCATTACAAGTTGAAGTTTCTTGTTCCAACGGATCCCAGTTATTGGTTTTTGTCATCCAACAGTTTAATGTCATATCAACCAAGGTTTGTGCTCTACTTATGGAGGTAGCCAGTAGAAACTATTTGTGCATACACATGTTTTCCAAGCTATAACATTTTAATTTATGTTCCATTTTCATCCATCTACACATTTTAATTTCCGTGTGCAGAAAGAAATACCTTGATCACAATGCTCGGCGTAGAAAAAGTCATCATCATGTAGGTTGACATTGACATACTGTTCATCCAAATACTTCAGGCGCTGGACAAGCATATTGAACCAAGATCTTCACTTGATACCGGAGCAGCAAGCATATCTAAGAGAACAACACATCATAATATAAATCATTAAAATATGGCCAAAAGGTAACTCATGTGAGTCTAACCTCTTTAGCTAACAAAAGCTATTGTTCTACAGGGAAGAAAATAAGTCTACATATATGTGAGTCTCACCTCTTTACCTAAGATTTCATTGTTTTTTACCATGTTATGCCATATATCTTACAACCCCTTTGTTCTCTGCAACAAAGTATCATAAACATTGTTATAACAAAAAGGATGATGTATTCCTTCTTTACTAACTGATTTTTTTCCAACGGAGATTTACACTAAAATAATTGTACATCGTAAGACTTTCTTCATCACTGAATTTTACTTAACTCGACATATCTGAATTTTAAACGGAAAAATTTCAAAAGCAGGGATCTCTGCCAATGGGGACACGCATACTCCCCTGCACCTTACATCACATATTCCATGGCTGAAAATATTTGCAAGCACCGTCAGCACATGGATTTCCATGCCTGAAGAAGCAATCATTAGTCAATAGGCGTGGGATTGAAAGCATGGCCTCAGTAAATGGTAGTATTGTTTGACTACTATTTGTGAAGCACAATTTCAAAGGAAAATGATAGGAAGATTAAGAAATCATTATTCAATGGGCATCTAACTGAAAGTACAGTTTGAGGGAACTAAAGCAGAACCAGATCATGCAGTCATTAATTGGCTATTAGAGATTGGGAATGAACTTGCAAAAGAAAGCATACAGGTGAATAAGAAATTGTCAAAAAGCAGACACTACACTGTATACATGATTTAAACCAAGGAAAACAAAGTAAAATCATGTAGCTATCAGTTCGTTTTTAAAGATTGGTGCGTCGGCAAGAAGCGATGTTGGTAAGAAGGTTTCTGTAAGCTGAAAATAATTCCACCCCTTGGTCACAAAAGCCTGTCTTTATCTCCATCTTTAACCTATGTGCAAATGAGTGATGAGTTTCATGTGAGCAGCGCTACACACAGTAGAATGAAAATTGGCAGATCCTAAAATGGAAGGAGCATAAGGCTTAAAAATCGATATCTAAATCTATAAAATGACTAAATGAGCATCATTCGAGGAATCACAACGACGGAGTATATGCGCCACTAACTGATGCCCCCGAGTCGTGATTTGAACATCCGGAGGCCATGAATCATGACATATAGCAAGCAAGAGGAAATAAGCATCCGGTCATCCACCAGTTAATCTTGCTATGCTAACCTCAAGAACAGGTAGTAGCTCCTTTTAACTTATTACTACACTGTAGCAAATTTGGAGGAGGTAGTAAAAATGCATGAATTCTAAAGGCCATTCGGCTGTGAAATATTCAGAACTGGTCAGACAACGAACTTCTCCCTTTAACCCCACTTCAATTATTCCAAGGGTTCCTCAAACCAATGCTAATTTTAAAATCACAATATAAAGAAGGAGAAGGTTGCTGTTTTGCATGACATGAGAGCAGATGTATCACCGAACCTACAAAATTAAATCTGTATGGTCTGCTGGCACAGATAAAATTCAAAGGCATCCTATGGGTATGTTGACATGACTGGATCTGCAAAGATTGATGTCCCACAGTGCTTGCTCGGACACAATATTCAGACAAAAACTTTGGTAACATACCATTGTAGATCAGAAGGTATATTTTTAAAGTAATTTTCATGCCAATAAAACAAACAGAACATGGAGTTATCAGAGGCACAGAAAATAAATTCTAGCAAGTAGGAGATGATCTATAACCCAGAGATATATAAATCAAAAGGAAAAGCTCACCAACAGCTTGTGTGATCTATAATCTGGCCACTGATTCCAGTCAAGGAGAGTAATGCTCCCAGTTTCCATTGAGTGCAACAAATCTATAACCCAGAGATAATGGGGAAGCTTGTGAATTGTGCTTAAGGACACTGACGGTGTCCTGGACTAGGGGGTACTCACCACGTCGTCTCCCGATCTATTAGATTGGGCCGAGGACCCCCGTGGCCGTATACTCATGGGCCAGTTCGGACGGCTACCGCATACAAGGAAGATTCCACAAGACTTGGCGATCAAGACAAGGACTTCTCCCCACCGGCGTATTCGGCTAGGACTCTTGTTATCCTAGGCCTCCGGTGCATTATATAAATCGAGGCCAGGCTAGTCGATAGAGATACACAACAACAATCATACCATAGGCTAGTTTCTAGGGTTTAGCCTCCTTGATCTCGTGGTAGATCTACTCTTGTACTACCCATATCATCAATATTAATCAAGCAGGACGTAGGGTTTTACCTCCATCAAGAGGGCCCGAACCTGGGTAAAACATCGTGTTCCCTGCCTCCTGTTACCATCCGGCCTAGACGCACAGTTCGGGACCCACTACCCGAGATCCGTCGGTTTTGACACCGACATTGGTGCTTTCATTGAGAGTTCCGCTGTGTGATCGACAAAAGGATCGATGGCTCGCCTGTAGATCAACTGCGACTTCGGCATCCTCGTCACCAGCTCGACTGGTCACCTTGGTTCGACCAAGAACTATGCCCCGTGTTCGGATCACCATGTTCGGACGAGGGCCTTCATCAACACCAACTCCGATCTCTATCAAGATCATGGAGGAATCGTCCATGGAGCTCGGGGGCTCAACGTCAACATTGCCCTCGGGCGACTGTGCTGTTTTTCCGGACAGCGAACGCGTATCCGCCGCCACCGCCTCCTCGAGCGTCGCTTTAACGATCGCTTTGGTGGAATTGTGCAGAATCGAGTCTACAACAACCCTGGAAAATTTCGTCGAGTTCTGATGAAGGAATCTCTGGCAATCCACGGTATACCGGAGCCCTGTCAAACCTGGACGGGAATTTGGATGAGTTTAGGGCGTGGTGTCCAGCTTCTAGATCGGACGTCCTTTGGAAGATCCAACCGTTGATCGGCTGCGGAATTCCTATATCTACCACCTCTCAACATTTCGGCTCGATCCGACCGTCGAAACTCCAGGAACCTTCCGATTAGTGCATCACTTTTCGGATCTGTTTTCTGCGTGAAAACGAATCCGACCCGAGTTCATCTTTTTTATGAACAGGATTTCGGACATCCCTTTTGAAGGAAGTTTTGTATGGGGTATTGTGTTTTGTTCCCGAACACATCCCACTAACTGTAAGATCTTTTGAACATGATCTTCAACATCATGCTGGTGTCAAACCAGTCCGGCAATATTATTCCACGGCTGCCGACCTGTGCTAGACACGGCGTCACTTTGTTGAGCCGAGCTCAACTTCTTTGGATCATCATCTCGGCAAGCCGAACAAGAGCCTGGCATCGCGAAGGATAAATCATCACCAACATCGCCGCCCCACGGATTACACGGAGCGGGCATACCGGCATCGCCGCACGTCGCTTCATTAAGCCGGCATCGACCACGTCACGACCTGCATTGACAGGGCCGCACCATTGTTTCTTCAAGCTGGTGTCCATCACGCCGACCTACTTCGACTCATCAGCTGACATCGAGGCTTCGACATCTCGGCTGGACCGGGGGCTTCACCATCTCTTCATCAACCTACTCCGGACACTTCGGCGTCACTAGCCGACCAGCTCCATCACATTAGCTAGGCCGAGGGCTTTGCCTCGGCGAGTCAACCTCTACCAGCATTGCCATGCCGTCGTTTTATTGCCCATCAGGCAATGGGTGTGCGGAGCGGGTCCCAATTTTAGGAATCACCTTCCTTCGGATTGCTACAACAAATAAACCAGGTGCTATTAACCCCAGTATTTTTTGCTTGTTTGGGTTCATTTTTCCCAAGAAATTATTACTCTGGTTTGTCCGTCATATGTACACAGGTCTATCAAATGGTGGCTGCATTAACGACAGTCGCATGGTGGTTCGGTCAGTTTCCTTACATAGTCCGATGAACGCCGCACTCGGAGCTCGGACCGACCTGCGAATTCAGGCTTTGCCACGCCTTTACCGCATCACGCCGACGCCCTGCATCGACTTGACTTCGGCGCCAGGCCATATTTCTTTTATTACTCACTTTGCATAAATTATTTATTATGCAACGATTTTTTTTAATTATCATTATTACTATTATCTCCGGTTTGCACTATTTTTTGTGCACAGGAAAATGATCCGGGGACTTCAGCGTCACTCTGCCGGTCTGCATTGATCGTGCTATGTCACCACTTCGGCGTGTCAAGCTCTCCGCTCCGCCACCTCGGGACCGGCTTGATGGATGGAACCTTGCCCCGCATCAAGCTCGGACCGCGTCATCAATACCGAACACATTAACCAGCTAAGTCGCTTTCATGCTCAAAGCTTTAATTTCTAACTTGCGTTCGGTTCGACCAAGCATTATACTTTTTTGGAAAAAAGTTGCTTCTAAAAAATTTCTTTGTCCAAACTTTGTTTGTGACGCATAAATTCAAATACCCCGTTTACTTGGGGGCTTCCTTTATGAAGCTTTTCCTGTTGCATATGATATACTTGTACGGCTTCGTTCCTTGTTCGTGTATTACGCCACAATATGTACCACATTTACTTAAGCGATTTGCAAGCTGGGTTGCCTCGCTCCTATGTTTACCCCTACGTCCCCGATTGTTCGGCTAGGGAGTAAAGGGAGCACCTCTGCGATTGTCACGATCGGGTCACCCGAGCCGGGCCTCAGACTGGGTGAAGCCGAAAGCTAGCGCTCTTATAGTTATTCAATGATGGTCGGCACACAACGGAACTCATGAGTACAAAAAATCTATTGCACAAGTCTCATAATAACAATGAGCACCGAAGAAAGGTATCGGTGGGGGTACTATTTTCTTCGAAGATGCTTCTTACTCTTCGCAGTAATATAGCATAAGTTCCCTGAGCGCGCTTTGTCTGTTACAGCCTTATGGCCCGATTTCCTGGTTATTGGAAACACCGTCGATATTCTCGACCGATGGAGTACATAACACTTTTCGGTCCTTAACCGAAGAGGGAGAAGCCGACGGTCGGTTAAAACGCGTTTAAAGTTCGGTTGAACATAGATATGATATAAGTACTTCGGTACATGCAATCATTTTTCTACCCAAGTCACTTGGGGGCTCTTAAGTTTATTTGAGCCGTTTTATAATAAGTGTTCTTCTTCTCAGTCGTTGCAAAGTTCTATTATTATTATTTATCACTCCTTTTTTCGACGCGAGTGTGCGGTCACTAGCCGGGGAGCCTAATTTCTCTCTCAAAGCCGCTAGAGTTTAGTTTGCTAAACTGGCCTAATGAGAAGTACTCCGCCCTCGGGATAGGAGGTTGAAGCCATAGACTGACCCGCTCGAAGTCTTGAGATAGGATGTGTCATGTTAAAGGACGACAAAAGCACTTCCTTTTTTTCTAAGACCAATTTTCGGATTGGCACCGAACACTTGATCTTGTTCGGACGTCATCTTTTTACTGACGTTTCTTGTTTTTCCAAGCTTTTTGGCACTTTTAAACTATTTGTGCTTTTCCAGCATTAGTCTCGCAGTGCAACGCCGGACACCTTTAGGGATTCAGCAAAAACATTCTCAGATATTGCTATATATGCATCGGTTTCGAATTGTGTCTTCGGTCAATAGTTGGGTTGCCCGGCTCCTGCACTTGCTTCACGTTCCGTTTTGTTCGGCTAGGCGTGCAAAGGGAGAACCACTACGATTGTGCTTCCAGCTCACATGGTTAAGCACCTTAGTGGAGAAAGCCGAAAACTGACTGTCATAATAAGCATAAACTGGTCAGCGATCCGATGACTATGACGGGCCATTCATAACATTGGCCGAAGTGTTTATGGCTTGACCTCGACTGTCGCCGAACACTACCGGGGGCTATTAACTGGCCTCCCAAACTAAATCCTTGATATTTTGCTCTTACATTCGAGCTGAGGTTTCATGATCATGCTTAGCATGACAACCCAAAGAAAGGAACCGATAGCGGGACTATTTTCTTTGGAATACATTTCTTCTGTTAAACAGTAATATAACATATCTCTCTGCGTACCTTTGTTTATAAAACCGTGTGGCCAGATTGCCTTGTTTGTCGTAAATCTTTGCCCTCATAAAGGCTTTATAAAGTAGGACAAACACTCCTCGGCTACTGGCCAAGGAGGTGGAAGCCGATGGTCGGTCAACAAAGTTTTGTACAATGCGGATCCGAGCATTAATGACGTAAAGTACTTGGATACATAGAGTCATTACACATAATTTGTGATTTTACTATGGATATTGATCCTTAATTCGGCCACCCGTGCCCGCATTAAGGCTCGGGGTCTACTGGGCTTCGGGCTTATTATTTACAAATATTAAAGGGGCACATCGATCCCCTGATCTGGTGTTGCCACCCGACCAGTGTCTCGGGGGCTACTGCATTGCTTGTCCAATGCAGAAAATTTTATGTGCAATATAGTTTCCGAGGAGATTTTGATCCTCAGGTTGGCCGGCCGCACCCAACCCGAGTCTCGAGGACTGAGCACGCTGCTTTTAGTGTCCCGAAGTATTCTGCCGAGCTAGGACTTGATCCTCAGGCCGATTTTGCAAATCGACCTGAGTCTCAGCGGCTACTGGGATCAGCGGTCTTATGTCATCCTTCATGTGCATCTCGGGTTTTAGACCGATACACACCTTGAGGGCTACTGGCTATATATCTCGGCAGAGAATAAATTGCACCAATAAAAAATATTGACAAAAAATCGGCCCATAGTCGGGGTGGTGCACCACCTCGGAAGCAGTCCGGCATAAAGCTCGGGCGCTAGTGGCTGGCTCCATAGAGGGCATTTCCGGCATTAAGCTCGGCTAAACTCCTTCAACTTTTTTGAACCAAGGTGATATGACACCTCGGATATAGTCCGGCATTGGAGCCTGGACACAGTCCGGCGTTGGAGCTCGGATATACAGTCCGGCGTTGGAGCTCAGATACATAGTCCGGCGTTGGAGCTTGGATACATTCCGGCGCTAGAGCTGGGAAGCGGTCCGGCATTGGTGCTCGGTTGCAAAACATACCTCGAATGCAGTCCGGCGTTGGAGCTCGGACGCAAGAGGACCCTGCCTCCCGGGAACAACTTCAAACCCGAGGTGTGGCATAAAAATAAACAAGGCATTGATAAAGGCCGGAAACTTAAAGGGGCTCCTCAGATACCCGACGTGTAAACTCGTCGAATGCATTTCAGCGATCCTCAAGATCGAAGATAAAGAAGATTTGTTGAATCAGTTTTCAAGACCGGCAACCGAAGATGAAGAACAGTTCGGAAGAATCGAGGAGCGTCCCTAACTTGAAGACCGGTTCAGGGGGCTACTGACGGTGTCCTAGACTAGGGGGTACTCACCACGTCGTCTCCCGATCTATTAGATTGGGCCGAGGACCCCCGTGGCCGTATACTCATGGGCCAGTTCGGACGGCTACCACATACAAGGAAGATTCCACAAGACTTGGCGATCACGACAAGGACTTCTCCCCATCGGCGTATTCGGCTAGGACAATTTGCGCGCAGGACTCGTCGTCATTGAAGCCTAGTTCAGGGGCTACTGAGGGAGTCCTAGATTAGGGGGTGTTCGGGTAGCCAGACTATACCTTCGGCCGGACTCCTGGACTATGAGGATACAAGATTGAAGACTTCGTACCGTGTCCGGATGGGACTTTCCTTGGCGTGGAAGGCAAGCTTGGTGATGCGGATATTCAAGATCTCCTACCATTGTAACCGACTCTATGTAACCCTAACCCTATCTGGTGTCTATATAAACCGGAGGGTTGTAGTCCGTAGGCAATCAACTCCATACACAACAATCATACAATAGGCTAGCTTCTAGGGTTTAGCCTCCTTGATCTCGTGGTAGATCTACTCTTGTACTACCCATATCATCAATATTAATCAAGCAGGACGTAGGGTTTTACCTCCATCAAGAGGGCCCGAACCTGGGTAAAACAACGTGTTCCCTGCCTCCTGTTACCATCCGGCCTAGACGCACAGTTCGGGACCCACTACCCGAGATCCGCCGGTTTTGACACCGACAGACACCATGACAATTGATCGACCCTGTATGAAGAAAAATAAGAGAGCAAGATGCCTGACCGAAGGATTTAGTTAGCAACATCTGGACCGCAGGAATCGTCGTCGGAGTGGGCAGTTGGGGGCGTGCTGTTGTTGTCGTTCGGCCGTCGGGGGCGTGCTGCTGCGGCCCGGCACCCCTGCGGCGGAGGTGCCGCTCGGCCGTCGAGGGCGTGCTGCTGCGGCCGTCGGGGTCGTGGCCCGCCGGTGTGAAGGGGGGTGGCGAGGCGTGAAGGGGCCGCCGGCGAGGCCGATAGGGGGGGGGCGTGAAGGGGCCGCCGGCGAGGACGACAGGGGGGGCGGCGGCGGCCGAGAAGGGCGTGGGCGAGCAGCGGGCGGCGTGGGGCGGCGGCGGCCGAGAAGGGCGTGGGTGGCGGGGCGTGGTGGAGAGGTTAGCGAGGGAGAGAGAGAGGCATGCGAGAGAGAGGGACGAGTGGTGGGGTACCGCGTTTGGTTAGCGACGGGGATTTCGTTAACGATGATTTTTGTTAACAGATGTTTTAGGCAATGGCATGGTGGGTAATTAAAGCGTAAAACGCGTTTAATATGCTCGAGGGATGTAGACCATTAGATTGCAGGTTTTGATAGATAGGATGATTTGGTTCTTCATCCTTTCTTTCTTTTATAGTGGTAGTAGATGAATTAGCTATATATTTTTAATGTTCGAGCCTCATTTTGCGTTTCGTCCCGAGGCCCCAAATGTGTGGAGACAGCTCTGCCACTAGGGCAGCAGTGGCATCTACGACTTCTCCATGGGAAAGTTGCAATTACAACAAGGAGCAACATCGTGCCAGGCAGCAGAGCTGACGCCATAACATGCCTGATGGCTGTGGCGCTGTGCGTCTGTGCCCGATGGCTCCCTAGAGTGTGTCTTTTAACTCCTAGGTGTCCCTACACCCTCATAAGCAGTAACTAGAAAAAATAGAAAAAAATAAAAAAAATCTGAAATCTTGTGACATCCAATATGCTCAAACTTTGTAGGAACAAAATTTGATGGCACAAATTTTTGTTTTTTTAATTTACTGTTCATGAGGGTGTAGGGACACCCGGAAGCTACCACACCTTTCTCCTCCGAGTGTTTGACAAAAAACTACCACTTTAGGGGTTTTTGTCCCACAGAACTACCACTTTTTAAAAAGTGGCTGAAAACTATCAAAAATTCTTAATTATGTGACTAAAAACTACCATTTTCAGATAATAACTAGTTTAAACGATTTTAACATGTTGACCATTCAGTTGACCGTAATTATGGGTGGGACCCACATGTCATTCTTCTTCCTCCTCTCTCTATCCTTCTTTGGCATTTTCACAAATAGATTATGTGCATGGGAGGGAAGGAGGTCAAACTCCGGTGACGCGTCCGCGCGTGCTGCGTCCTCTCCCTTGCGCGCCCGCGCGTGCTACGTCGCGGACCCTGCGGTCAACCGTCGCCGGCTACATCGCCCCGCTGCCGCCCTATGCTGCCTCCAGCCGGAGCCCAGCCGCCTCCTCATGTTGTTGTGGCGTTTGCCGCCCTGCGCCCGGTGGCCTCGAAGGAGAAGCCCGCGCAGGCGCACGCGAAGCCGAGGTACTGCGAGCTCTAGACCCTGCTGCCGTCGCCCTCGTCGGCCTCCCTTCGAGCTGGAGCTCGTGGTTAGCGGCAAGGAGCAGCAGCACCACGGCTCCGACCTTCCTCTCGCCTCCGGCGACGACTGTCGGGGAGTCAGAGCTCCGCAACACCCTCCTCCCATCCGCTGGATGGGACGTCGAGGCTCACGCCCATCACGAGGCTCGGCCGCAGTGTGCGAGCACCACGGCGAGCAGCTCCTGAAGCGCGAGCACCTTGGCGAAGCACCTCGGGCAGGGGAGGCGCGCACCTCGCTGGCGTCCTTGGTGGTGTTCTGGGCGTGCGAGGATGGGGCGTCCCTGGGCCATCTTCCTTGGTCAGCAACAGCAGGGGCGTCTCCCCGGCGGGCGCCTCACCGGAGTTTGACCTCCTTCCCTCCCATGCACAGAACCTGTTTGTGAAAATGCCAAAGAAGGATAGAGAGAGGAGGAAGAAGAATGACATGTGGGTCCCACCTGTAATAACGGTCAACTGAATGTTCAACATGTTTAAATCGTTTAAACTAGCTATTATCTGAAAGTGGTAGTTTTTAGTCACAGAATTAAGAATTTTTGATAGTTTTCAGCCACTTTTTAAAAAGTGGTAGTTTTGTGGGACAAAAACCCCTAAAGTGGTAGTTTTTTGTCAAACACTCTTCTCCTCCTGGTTGAGCGCCCTGATGTCGCCTCCATCCACTCTGGCGCCATACTCACTAGATCGGGATCACGCCCTGGCGCAAGGGTGCCGGTCCCAACGTTTTGATAAAGCTGGTAATGCTAAGTTAGTAAAAATCTAGATTTAACAAAATGAAGAAGAAACATTCAATTGTTATAGAAGCAATACATAATGGTATCGGCATGATATTGTAAGGCAGAATCGATTTCAGTGTGTTCTGCCACAGCCTATGAATAATACTATAATTTACAAAAGGTTTGTATCGACAATAACTCTTAGGACCAAGAAGTACAAATGGCATACATCACCATGTTTGCACGGTTATACCAGCAGCAAACTACAGGTAACGAATTTTTATTTGAAAAATCAAGAAAGAAATTATCAAAAGCCAATGTAGAAACAAAATGTGGTATTTCTCATGCAGCCAACAGAAATAGATCAAGACGGGCTAAAGTCTATGTCGACCAATACATTATCTGCCAGAGAATCTTTAACTTCCCTTTGCCAAGAATTGAGCAAGCTCCTCCGCACATGGAATTCTCTAAATGTGCACTATCTTGCCTGCAGGAAGATAATGCAACAAATATGAGCCAAACACCGAGGCTTAGTGTTTCTTATCAGAGAAAATTTATATGGTAGTATACATGTTAATTAGCGAGTCTAGTTATAAAAAGGTTGTAAACATACCTCAAGTGCACCTGTGAAGCTCCACTTCAATTGATTTGTTTTCAGACGAGGAATGACAACAGATAGACTCCAAGTGGGTCATGGATTCTCCCACGCATTTCACAATTCGCTTGAAGTACAAATCTTGGTTGAAGACCTTCTCTGCCTGTGAAACAATTCATGAAAATATATCACCAAATATGAAGAGAGAAAAAGCGTAAAGGAGTGGATTTCCATTAGAGTGACAAAGATATAGAGAACACATTTATAGGCTGTTTGGAAGAATAGTATTTATTTGTAACATTTTAGTACTGAAGTCATATTTGAACTACAGGGAACTTATCAACAAATGCTCTCCCAAACAGGCCTGTGTTTATAGTCACCTCAGCACAAATTCTGCCCACTGTTGAAATAGTCTCAACTGGGTACAACCCATAGAGAGCCCCGGAGCCAAGGAGAATGGCATCACTACCCGAACAAAACAATTATGATTCATGTTACAACTTGTGTAATTTTTGGGTGCAGTAATTAGCAGCTGTACAGGATCACCAAAGTATAAGATATCTGCAAGAGGCAAAAACTAACTATCCCGCACGGCATTTGCCACATCAGTTGCCTCCGCACTGAGTAGGCGGAAACCTACATTGACCTACTCTATGGGAAACTACTAATAATACATAGTGCAGCATTAGATAAGAAAAATGATTAAATCTAGCTAAAAGGGTCATATGATTGCAGCAAGGAGTATCGCATTTGTGAAAAACTATACGTCCACGCTTTCAATGGTGGTATTGTAGTTACTACCACATCAAGTTGAATTATAGCAGCCAAATCATATTCATATAAACAAGGTACATGTGGTCAATTTTCTATGGCTATTCCCACGGTTTAGTCCATACAACAAACAAAAAATAACTATTGATCTTAATTTTGCAATCCATACGAATCATTGGTAGAGAAAAGTCACTAAGCTAGAATTGCTACTTACTCAGAGCTGCTAGAAACAAATCATCCAGTTTATGGCTAGAGACCAATAATTATGTTAAACTCCGAAAATCCAACCGCATAAACACTTTATCTGTTATAGAACATCGGTACACGCCTTATTTCTCCATCTATACTCATCAAAACCTCTAAAGAATTAGCTAATAGAAGCAAAAAAATGTAATCCCTCATAGCAAGAAAAGGATTGTTGAGATCCAAAACCTTTAAAATTATAATCAATGGTCGTTGTTGCCGCCCACATAACCACTCAAACCGAAGCATTCGAGATTCATAGCTATGGTTTGAGTACAACTGAAGAATAACAGCACAATAAAATCCACTACAATGTAGAGATATCCCTTTTGGATTCCACTGAAGAATAGGTTTAGCACAAATTAAATGAGCCTAATCAAATCAGATCCTAATTTTCTGAGCTGCAAAAAGCCTAAACTAAACTGAATTGAAGATACCACCGTTAAGTCTGACTAATTAGAAAATTGTTCAGAACCAACAAACAATGCTAATTTCACATGCTTGGGAATCAGGACTCACACATGAAATTAAATTTCACTGAAGAATAGCATTAGCACAGTTTGCGTAACTTAAAAATCAAATTGACCGATCCTTATTTCTAAACAGCAGAAAATCCTGAACTTAACTCAATGGATTAAACACCGTTAAGTCCGAATAACTGTTGAGAACCCAATAATGCAAATTGCTCCTGTTTCTTACTCACACAGGAAACTGGAGGAGACCCCCTTGACAACCTCCCCTCCGTCGTTGGTATAGAGGCGCAACAATGAAAGCCGCAGATTCTAAAGAAGGATTGACTAAGAGTAATGGATCGATCAACGGAGCTAATTAATGGCGCACATGAGGCCGGCAGGGCTTACCGACCTAGAGGAGAGGGGAACGCAGTTAGGAGCTGGCAACTAAATACATGAGACTTCCAATCACTTCTGAAAGTGGCATAGCAGGTGGACGTCCATGTCGAACGAGGCTTATCAAGGGTGTCCCAATCAATTGCCTCCCCACACGATCAAAGAACACAACCATGGCTGAACAGAAAACAATTAAGAGGGAATAATGCATAGTGTGCTTTACCTTCATGAACCAAATGGAAGAAACAACAGCCAATAGTGCACGGAACAGCAAGATTGCCACCAAAATGGAAGAAACAATCAATAATTAGTATATATATATGGTGTATATATATGATCCACTATTGCAGTAACAATCAACATTTACCAAGCGATATCCTAAACAGAGTTGCCAGGTGCATATATATGATCCACTATTGCACTAACAATCAGCATTTACCAAGCGATGTCCTAAACTGAGTTTCCAAGTGTATATATATGACCCACTATTAAAGTAACAATCACAGCAATCCACAACTACAGAACCAAGAAAAATCTTAGTGATCCCTACAGGCATGAATGATTACCATAAAGGGGAACAGGACTGAGAGATACACACATAGAGTGAGAGATGAGATCCTCACAGTAGGACCGCCTTGTTCAGCGACCTGCAGCTCAAGCTTGCCGCTCAGCCGGCAGACACGACACCGAGCTCTCATTGCATCAGCATACAGAGTTTAAAACCAGAGAAAAAAACAATACACACATAGGAATTGACCATAGCAAAACACACGAACTAATTGAACAATCCAAGACTATAAAGGATTCACCAAACATCAGCTTGTTTAGTCATGGAAGGAAACATCGCATTTATATACACGGCAGGAGCAACCTAATTTGAGAAAACATGCATCCATTTAAGCTATCTCTTTTCCAGATTGTATAGGATATTTTAGCTGCTAGTAAAGAATCCTGTGAAATAATACAAAGAGGATATGCTATATCAACGGAGGTAGAAAATTAAGTAAACTGTAAAAGTATACCCATAGTCTCACACCATGATTTATGATTATATTATTGCCGAACCCAATAAATAGTCTAAGCAGATTCCGTTCAATCTCTACACGGTAGCACACACGCCATAAAGTAAAATCCAGGGAAAACCATGAGAGGTATATAATAAATATACATGATATGTAAACTTCAAAACTATATAGCAAATGAGCATACTGCAGAGAGATAAATGCAGATTTGGAAGCAACATATTCATAGAGACACAATTGCGGCAGAACTACGCGTTAGTATATATGATGTCAATTTTATTTAACTTCACAAAAACACAAATTTTATGCCAACCTATACTTCCAATCTAGTTCGTGTTTGTGCAACCTTCTCGGACCCCAACGACATTTATCTAACCCAAGAATCAAAAAAGGACCAAAGTTGACCTTTTCAAAGATATGTGGATTAAAATGTAGGATGGCCCACACAACCCTCCCAACGAGGGCGAGGGGCAAGCCAGCAGGAGACACGGCAATGACCAGCATGCCAAGTCAATGGGAGGAGAGGCAGTCAGAGAGAGAGAGAGACAACAGACACCGACCTGCAATAGCTCAGAGTTAGACAATAAATATCATATGCCATTCTCAGGAAAAGAAGAAATGAGCAATCAAATAAGGTCCAAAGCTGACCTTCTCAAAGTTATATGGATTCCAATCTAGAACGATCTTATCGTGCCAATTCAGAGCGAGGTGTGAAGAGTCCACATCATCATCGAAATAGAATCTCACCATAGGTGTGTCTCACCATCATAATAAATAAATCCACAACCCAAATGGACCAACAAAGTGCAACTTACTCTTTACCGGATTAAATTGCGAACCAACAACAAACAATAAAAGATCAAGAACAACTTATATGCAGTGAAGATATGAGAGAAGAAACCTTTACATAAGATGGCTATAAACATTGGAGCATAAATAAGCAACACCTTTAAATACAAATAAAAAGGGTTCAGGGTTCATTGCATAGTGGACTCAGATTAACCTTTCCTCGATCATATAACCTGCCCCCGTCATCTCTTATCACCAGCTCAATCTGTTTATACAGTAGAGCTGCCCTGGTTATCACTCAACAAGAATGACCATCCAAGGACAACAACAAGCATCATAGGATCAAAAAGGATTCTAGAGACAAGAGGGAGGATCCAACTTGATACCCACAGGTGCCTCGATTGCTCAAAGGCACACTACTTTCAGCCAAGGTAATCATCATCGCCCATTTTGTTGCCATTGGAATTTTATCCGACGGCTCATAATGATCTGGTAAATATCCGACGCCTCACATGAGCCGAGCCCGAGATCCGGCGCCCGAAAACACATCAGGAAAACGATCGGACGACCAGAGTGCTCTAATCGCGGAGAACGCTCAGGTTTCGATCCGTTTCATGTTTCTGGAAGAAAGGATTCAGGGTTCATTGCATAGTGGGCTCAGATTCGCCTTTCCTCGATCATATAACCTACCCCGTCATCTCTTATCACCAGATCAATCTGTTCATACAGTATAGCTGCCCTGGTTATCACTCAACAAGAATGACCATCCAAGGACAACAACAAGCATCACAGGATCAAAAAGGATTCTAGAGACAAGAGGGAGGATCCAAATTGATACCCACATGTGCCTCGATTGCTCAAAGGCACACTAATTTCAGCCATGGTAATCATCATCGCCCTAGCACGAACACCACTTGAGCATAAATAAGCAACACCTTTAAAAACAAATAAAAATGGTTTAGGGTTCATTGCATAGTGGGCTCAGATTCACCTTTCCTCGATCATATAACCTACCCACATCATCTCTTATCACCAGATCAATCTATTTATACAGTGGAGCTGCCCTAGTTATCACTCAACAAGAATGACCATCCAAGGACAACAACAAGTATCACAGGATCAAAAAGGATTCTAGAGACAAGAGGGAGGATCCAACTTGATACCCACAGGTGCCTCGACTGCTCAAAGGCACACTTATTTTAGCCACGATTAATCATCATCGCTCTAGCACGAACGCCATTGATCAATCTAGCAAATCCAGGAGCATAGCTATAGGACCAGGGCATCCACATGTAAACCAAAGCATCAAATGAGCTCCTATGATAGAAACTAAACATGAAAAGCAGCCTGCAAACCCTAAGATAGCATGGATCCACAACTACAGAGCTCAGGTAGGAACCGATGCATGAGTAGGGCATAGAGCATCAACCAGACGAGCACCACATCAATATTGCCATGACCATGTCCCATACAGTAGCCGAAGCAGAGGAGCAGAAGGAAGATGGAGCTCACCGAGGGAGGTTATAGCCAAGGCGGTACTCAGTGCACGCCGGGGTTGCGCCTGAACGCCGTCCAACCGGCGAGGAACCGCGTCGGAGTTGCGCCTTGCACCATCCCGCCAACGAGCACGAATGCATCAAACAACCAAGTGACTCTGTGCACGGAATACATGTCAAACAATATAAACAATCAGATATGCCATCATAACAGGCGAATAAACATCTAGTAAAAACAAAACAATGTAAGATCCACACTCACCTAAGATGAACCGGGGCATGCCTATATGTGCTCCATTCAAATGCTTAACACTACACAGATCAAGATGGAAAGGAACAAATCAGGTAGAAATCAACTCACCCACATCAACAATATAAGAAACAAACAAAAGATATTTCCCCCCAATAACACGAACCTGCAGCCACAGCACAAAAAGCCTCCTGGAAGTTGAATTTGGCATCGACCTGGACTGCGAGCTATGAGAAGGGCTGCTCGGAGATCACGTCTCCTCAATGACATATACCTTCTTAGGGAGTCTAAACACCTCTCTCCAGTTCATAGCTGACACCACTACGAACAAAAGGGAAAGGTTTCGATGAGTACAAGTAAAGGAAGAAAAGGCCAACAACAATTAAGTAAGTGAATAGTTGACATACTTTGAGGATACTCTTATCAGAAAAAATGAAGGTAAATATGTAAATAAAAGTTTCAGACCTATCGTCTATGCAATTATCAGAGTTATTATTTTTAGTAAACACAGTATCATTGGTCTCAAATTTGCATATCTGCTTTTGCAGCTGTATCGACCACAAAACAACGATCCAAAAATTTACCATTAAAGACATTCCACATCACACATCCATAAATCATGAATCGCATAAAAGAACGAAAAAGACGGGAGGGAGGTGGTATACCTGAATTGGAAAGGTTTCCGACAAGGAAGTACAACTCTGTACAACGACAACTACACCATTGGGATAGCCGTGCTTGACACAAAACAGGCTCATGTCACATAATTGAGTGCCATGGAGAGGAGAGGCGGCCAGTAGTACGACAATGAGAGAACACCTACAACAATCGGCGAGTGAGCATAGGCCTAAAATTCATCTAGTTGCATTCTGCAAGACCTAGGTTGTTATTTGAAACTCATAAAGTGATAGGCTGACAAATAGATGATCTATGAAGAGCAAGAGTGTGTAGAAAGCATCTGATCTATACATATAGAAAAAACACCTACAAACCGGCGCCATGTCAAATTTTAAACTTGTTCAGAATAAGAATTCATGTGCCTAACAAAAAGATGCCATCCCATAGCAAAGCTTTTCTCTTCTCCTCTCTGTTACCTTGAGTAGTTGCATTAGCTTCTCATATAATTATTTCTACTATATGAAGAGAAGCACTATTTTAATAGATATGTTTGACAGAATTGGCAATAATTCTTTCAACTCAAGACATAAAATAGACAAGCCTTCCAGTATGGGGACTGGTATTTCTTGGCTGCAAGTATTTAGAACCATTGACAGAACTGCTAGTCTATTTAGTCACATAAATCAGCACATATGTAAACAACATATCTAGATTTAGGAACACTACAAACACATGAAGCATAGACCGATAATATCTAATAATCTGTAAATCATACTTGCTATGGTGTTATCTTTAAGAGATGCATGTGATCTGATTGAGAAAAACACCTTGTGTGGCCATTCTGCTTGTGTGACCACCCCTGCTCCTCACTAATGCAAACATCAATTAAACCATAATTGCAATTCAATATTTGGAAACTCAGATCATCACACCCTTGCCTCGGTTATTGTTGAATCATAGGAGCACAGTAGAAAGAAACAATAAATAAAACAAGCAAAGGAACAAAATAACCAACATTCCATGCACAAAGGTGAAAGGACCAACAATCATAGGCCCTACAAAGATCCAGACAAGGAACAAAAGGCATATATCTAGGCTCCACTAAAAACAAGCAGTGAAGGAAGGAAACGACAAACATCCAATGCACAAAGACAAAAATACTTTTGGACTTTAACAGAAAGGACATGATCTACAAGTAGAAGAGAGCGAGGCAAAAAATGCATACTGCCATATAATCCTACACCTAGGTCTGGAAAGAATAGGAGGGGAAAGGAGGAGAAGAGGGGTTGACCCGCAGATCCGTGAACGAAGATGGACGAGGTTGCTAATAGATGATGTGCATGCATAGATCGAAGGAGTCACTGACCAGGGGATTGACCAGAAGGCCATGAACCGTGGACCAATCTGGATGAAAAAAAGATGAAAAAAATAAGCAGCAGCCAATAACCAAAGCGGAACAAAATAGTGACATACCTACGGATCGACGAGTGCAGCAGAGGTGGAGCACCATGGTGCGGTGTGCTTGCGGCCCGAGCTACGGCGCAGCCGCGGCGCCGAGTGGCTGTGGCAGCCTGTGCTCGGAAAGTAGAGTAACAGACAAGGACCGAGGAGGAGGGGCACCCCTGGCACGAGCAAGGGACCGCGTTGCTCGGATCGAGCACTGGCGCATCTCTACAGCTCGAGGCCGGCGACGGGAAGTGCGAGAGGAGATGGGGCGGCGATGGCATGAGAGAGGCAGCAGGGAAACGAGCGCAGGAGAGGAGGGGCTAGGAGATCGAGCACGGGATCGAGTGGACGGCAGGAATCCACCGCCGCCACAGACGCCATTGCCGGCGCCGCTGATCCATCGCCGGCGCCGCTGATCCGCCGCCCTCCTCCGTGGCCGCTGCCGCCGTTGCCGTGGTTGGTGGGAGCCGCTTAGGCATGCGGGGCCACGCGGTGGCGTGTTGGGGAAGGAAGAACGCGGGCGCGGGAGCCGCCGTCGCCGTTGCCGGATGAGGAGCGAGCGAGGGAGGAGGGAGGCGGCTGCGTGGGAGGGAGGGAGGGAGGCGGCTGCAGGAGCGAGCAAGGGAGGAGGCGGCTAGGTCTCCGCCAGAGCGCCCCCCTTTTATACCCCGCCTAGGAGAAATGACCGAAATGCCTCGGTGGGGGCACGGTATTTACATTTTGTTCCCATTACTATTCATTCCAGCAGTGTCAATCCTAGATCCAACGGCCCAGGCTTCTCCAGATCTCGATCGGACGGACGAGAACGCATCAAGAGAAACGATCCAACGGCCGAGAGTCGCTGAGCTCTGAGGAGGCTCGGTGGAACATCCTTCTCTTATCTCTTGATTACGTGCATGTTCACCACGGTTGTCGTCATCCAACGGCTCCCGCCCGGCCATCCCATGCCCCCTGCTGCATAACCAGACATCTCCGCTCCGATGACGACGTATTGTCCAAGCAGCCTATTCTTCGTTGAATGGCACTGCACGGAAGAAAAATGTTATTCACTCTGAATACTTGTGGCCATTGTTTGACCTCTATTCTAGGCTACATGAAGGCCATAAGCAGGTCCAATTCATTTTAAGGAATTTGAGGAGATGTGCTTATTTAATTTCTATTTTGAACTGAGGAGATATACTTATTGACAGAGTAGTAAAGGTTGTCAGGAGCGACATTTTGTTTGTGGTGTGGTCTAATTGGGATGAGACTGATTCGCAGGGAGGCTTAGGATAGGAATGTTATAGGAATAGGAAAATTATAGGAAGTGAGATGACATGTATCTCAATTCCTATAGAGAAAGAGATGTCATTTGATGCATAGGATAGGAATTTTTCCATTGAGTCTTAGCTAATGTTTTTTTCCTCCAAAATGTGAAGGATTGATTCCTATCCTACATATGAATAGGAATCCATTCCTACAAACCAAAGGGCTTCAAAGGAAAATTTCCTATGCAAATCCTATCCTATAAAAATCCCATGAGATTCCTACAAACCAAAAAGGCCTAAATGATAAGCTTCTTGAAAGCCATTGAGGCCTCTTTTGGTTCATAGGATAGGATTATCATAGAAATAGGAATCTTGTAGGAAATGAGATGACATGTATCTCAAATCCTATGAGTAGGAATAGGAAACAAGATGTCATTTGGTTGACACCAAAGGAATTTTTCCATTGAGTCTAGGCTCTTTTTTATTTTCCTATGAAATGTGGAGGATAGGAATCAATCCTATGTAGAAATAGGAATCCATTCCTATGAACCAAAGGGCTCTAAAGAAAAAAATCCTATAAGAATCCTATCCTCTAGAATTCCTATGAAATTCCTCTAAACCAAAGGAGGCCTGAGATTCTGCACGGCTTCTGCCTACATGACAATCCCGTGATGTTCGAGGTTGTTAGCAATCACATAATCAACTTACCAAGCATGTTTAGCAATCAATCTCTGTTAGGTAAGCACGACATGGTGCCCGTCTCGGATGTTGTACTCTGTCCGTGTAGTACTAGAGTTCTTCTAATAGTATATATACGTGTAAACCCCCGTGTAAACTACCAGATCAAAGCAATACAAAGTAAAGCAAGGCTCGATACGAGCCTCTGGCCATCGATCAGTTTTTCCGTTCGCTAAAGCTACGCCGAGACGTTCTGTCGAGAGATCGATCCGATCCTAGTGCTAGTCAAAGCTCAGGTCACGTGCGTACGTTACGTGTATGCTAGTCTACTGTTCATCAATCAAGCTGTGTGCTTGACTGCCTGTCTAGCTAGCTTGCACATACGTATTCCTGGGTAATTTGATCTAGCAACGATCAAAAGCCAATAATTGGTATCTAGAGCCTCAACGATCTATGATGACAGACAGCGACGCTGAGTCAATCAAATCCGGCAACAGCGGTTCCAAGGGGAAGAAGTCCGGCAAGGGCGGTTCCAAGGTGAACAAGAATGGCGACAAGATGAAGAAGGGCGGCAAGTCAGCGACTAGTGGTGGCGGAACGGGCGGCGCCAACGTGCAGGCGCATCGCAACATCCCCATCCAGTACCCGATGCTCACCACCCCAGCTACAGCGTGTGGGCAGTGAAGATGAAGATTATTCTTCGAACCCTACGAGTGTGGGAGGCCATCACGGACGACGACGTCGACAAGGAGTGCGACGAAGGTGCCATGGCCGCCATAGCCCAGTCTGTGCTGGATTCCGTGCTGATGACATTGGCGGGGTTCGAGACAGCAAGAGAGGCGTGGAACGCACTCAAAGAGATGAGGATCGGAGAAGATCACGTCACGAAGGATCGGGTACAAGTGCTGAAGCGCCAATTTCACAAGTTGCAGATGGAGGAAACTGAATCGGTGAACGACTGTACCATGCGTCTGACTACTTTGGTGGGAGAGATCCGCGCGCTTGGTGCAAAGCTCGAGGAAGCCAAGATTGTGGAAAAGTTTTTCAGTTCGGTGACTGATAAATTCACGTACATCATCGTCATGCTCGAGCAGCTCTACGACATCGACGACATGACCATAACGGAGGCGATCGGACGCTTGCGGACATGGAAAGAGAATGCTCGTGGCTGTCGAAAAGGCAATGGAGGAGGTAGTGACCAACTCATGTACTCGCGCGCAGATTGGGGGTCCCCAAGTAGCAAAGTAAGGTGCAACGTTGGCGAAGGCTCAAGCAACGCGAAGTGCGGCGGACAAACCGAAGAAAGCAAAGGAAAAGGCAAGCCACAAGGTCGTGGTAAGGCGGACCGATCTAAAGAGCGGAAGCCATAGAACTTGGATATGTCCGAGGTCAAATGCTATAACTGCAACAATATGGGTCACTTTGCAAAGGATTGTCCGGAGACTAACAAGAGGGAGATCAAGGAAAATTTGGCAAAGCAGAAAGACGAACGCCCAGATCTTATGATGGCCGAAGTTTGTGATCTCGTGGAGCCTAACAAGCGGGATATCAAGGCAAATTTGGCAAAGCAGGAAGACGAACGTCCAGGTCTTCTGATGGCCGAAGTTTGTGATCTCTTCCAAACAGCGGTTGTGAAACCAAGCCGAAAGGTGCTACTTCATGAGAAAAAGGTAACACCAAAGTTATCCGGAAGCCAGAACGTGTCGTGGTATCTAGACACAGGTGCCAGTAACCACATGACGGGGTGCAAGGAGAAGTTCCTCGAGCTGGAATATGATGTTCAAGGCTCAGTCAAGTTCGGTGATGGTTCAAATGTGGAGATTTGCGGGCAAGGTTCTGTCCTCTTCGAGGGTCTTACAGGAGAACATCACATACTCACCGGAGTATACTACATCCCAAGGCTACGTAACAACATCATCTCTGTCGGGAAACTTGACGAGAATGGATGCAAGGTGGATATTGAGAACGGAGTGATGACGATCTTCGACAACCTCCGGAACGTGCTAGCCCGTGTAAATCGCACACGGAACAGGCTCTATATCCTCAACCTTGATCAATCTCAACCGGAGTGTTGGCTCGCCAAGAGTGATGATGATTCATGGTTATGGCATGCTAGATTTGGACACGTTAACTTCTACGCCTTGAAGAAGATATCGAAGATGGAGATGGTATCTGGGATGCCGTTTATCGACCATGTTGATCAAGTATGTGATGGGTGCTTGGTTGGAAAATAGCACCGCAGGCCGTTCCCTGCTCAGTCTACCTATCGTGCAAGTGATGCACTCGAGCTGCTCCATGGTGATCTATGTGGCCCTATCACCCCAGCAACTCAAGGAGGAAAGAAGTATTTGTTCCTAGTGGTAGATGACTACTCGAGATATATGTTGGTTGTTCTCCTACGATCTAAAGATGAGGCGTTTGAAGCATTTAAGAAGCTGAAGGCTGCAACGGAGATGGAACACAAGCTGAAGGTTCGCGCTCTAAGGACAGATCGCGATGAACTCGTGTTTGAAGAAAATCAAGCGTAGAAGATTGGCATAAAGAAAATCAACGATGCGGCGTATAAGGTGCCGTGAGGAACCTCTTTATGCCAATCTTCTCGCAGTAGTCGTTGAACTCGTGTTTGAAGAAAATCAAGCATGGAATTGGAGCGCAGCAGCCAACGATGCTCCAAATGGTAACATATTCATAGTTGAACTTCCAGCTGATGATGATGCATGGGAGGACGTCCAGGTGGTTGGAAATACTGAAGGAAATATGCCCTAGAGGCAATAATAAAGTTATTATTTATTTCCTTATATCATGATAAATGTTTATTATTCATGCTAAAATTGTATTAACCGAAAACATAATACATGTGTGAATACATAGACAAACAGAGTGTCACTAGTATGCCTCTACTTGACTAGCTCGTTGATCAAAGATGGTTATGTTTCCTAACCATAGACATGAGTTGTCATTTGATTAACAAGATCACATCATTAGGAGAATGATGTGATTGACTTGACCTATTCCGTTAGCTTAGCACTTGATCGTTTAGTTTGTTGCTATTGCTTTCTTCATGACTTATACATGTTCCTATGACTAAGAGATTATGCAACTCCCGTTTACCGGAGGAACACTTTGTGTGCCACCAAACATCACAACGTAACTGGGTGATTATAAAGGTGCTCTATAGGTGTCTCCGAAGGTACTTGTTGGGTTGGCGTATTTCGAGATTAGGATTTGTCACTCCGATTGTCGGAGAGGTATCTCTGGGCCCACTCGGTAATGCACATCACTATAAGCCTTGCAAGCATTGCAACTAATGAGTTAGTTGTGGGATGATGTATTACGGAATGACTAAAGAGACTTGCCGGTAACGAGATTGAACTAGGTATTGAGATACCGACGATCGAATCTCGGGCAAGTAACATACCGATGACAAAGGGAACAACGTATGTTGTTATGCAGTCTGACCGATAAAGATCTTTGTAGAATATGTAGGAGCCAATATGGGCATCCAGGTCCCGCTATTGGTTATTGACCAGAGAGGTGTCTCGGTCATGCCTACATAGTTCTCGAACCCGTAGGGTCCGCACGCTTAATGTCCGTTGACGATATAGTACTATATGAGTTATGTATGTTGATGACCGAATGTTGTTCGGAGTCTGAGATGAGATCACGGACATGACAAGGAACTCCGGAATGGTCCGGAGATAAAATTTGATATATGGGATAGTAGTTTTTGATCTCCGGAAGGGTTCCGGAATTCACCGGAAGGGGTTCCGGATGTTTCCCGAAATGTTTGGGCACGAGAACACTTTATCTGGGCCAAAGGGGAAAGCCCACGAGGTTTTTGAAAAGTGCAAAAGGAAGTTTTGCGGAGACCAGAGGCTAGACGCCAGGAACCCTGGCGTCTAGGGGGTAGACGCCAGGAACCCTGGCGTCTAGCCCTGGAGTCCGAGAAGGACTCTTGCCTTTCGGGTGAAACCGACTTTGAGGAGGCTTTTACTCCAAGTTTCGACCCCAGGGCTCAACATATAAATAGAGGGGTAGGGCTAGCACCAAAGACACATCAAGAAACACCAAGCCGTGTGCCGGCAACCCCGTCCCCTCTAGTTTATCCTCGGTCATAGTTTTCGTAGTGCTTAGGCGAAGCCCTGCGGAGATTGTTCTTCATCAACACCGTCACCACGCTGTCGTGCTGCCGGAACTCATCTACTACTTCGCCCCTCTTGCTGGATCGAGAAGGCGAGGACGTCACCGAGCCGAACGTGTGCAGAACTTGGAGGTGTCGTGCTTTTGGTACTTGGATCGGTCGGACGTGAAGACGTACGACTACATCAACCGCGTTGATATAACGCTTCCGCGAACGGTCTACGAGGGTATGTAGACAACACTCTCCCCTCTCGTTGCTATGCATCACCATGATCTTGCGTGTGTGTAGGATTTTTTTTGAAATTACTACGTTCCCCAACAGTGGCATCCGAACCTAGGTTTTATGCGTTGATGTTGTGCACGAGTAGAACACAACTGAGTTGTGGGCGATATAAGTCATACTGCTTACCAGCATGTCATACTTTGGTTCGGCGGTATTGTTGGACAAAGAGGCCTGAACCGATATTACGCGTACGCTTACGCGAGACTGGTTCTACCGACGTGCTTTGCACACAGGTGGCTGGCGGGTGTCAGTTTCTCCAACTTTAGGTGAACCAAGTGTGGCTACGCCCGGTTCTTGTGAAGGTTAAAACAGCACCAACTTGACAAACTATCGTTGTGGTTTTGATGCGTAGCTAAGAACGGTTCTTGCTAAGCCCGTAGCAACCACGTAAAACTTGCAACAACAAAGTAGAGGACGTCTAACTTGTTTTTGCAGGGCATGTTGTGATGTGATATGGTAAAGACATGATGCTAAATTTTATTGTATGAGATGATCATGTTTTGTAACCGAGTTATCGGCAACTGACAGGAGCCATATGGTTGTCGTTTTATTGTATGCAATGCAATCGCGATGTAATGCTTTACTTTATCACTAAGCGGTAGCGATAGTCGTGGAAGCATAAAATTGGCGAGATGACAACGATGCTACGATGGTGATCAAGGTGTCGCGCCGGTGACGATGGTGATCATGAAGGTGCTTCGGAGATGGAGATCACAAGCACAAGATGATGATGGCCATATCATATCACTTATATTAATTGCATGTGATGTTTATCTTTTATGCATCTTATCTTGTTTTGATTGACGGTAGCATTATAAGATGACCCCTCACTAAATTATCAAAGTATAAGTGTTCTCCCTGAGTATGCACCGTTGCGAAAGTTCTTCGTGCTGAGACACCACGTGATGATCGGGTGTGATAGGCTCTACGTTCAAATATAACGGGTGCAAAACAGTTGCACACGCGGAATACTCAGGTTAAACTTGACGAGCCTAGCATATAACAGATATGGCCTCGGAACACGGAGACCGAAAGGTCGAGCGTGAATCATATAGTAGATATGATCAACATAGTGATGTTCACCATTGAAACTACTCCATCTCACGTGATGATCGGACATGGTTTAGTTGATTTGGATCACGTGATCACTTAGAGGATTAGAGGGATGTCTATCTAAGTGGGAGTTCTTAAGTAATATGATTAATTGAACTTTAATTTATCATGAACTTAGTCCTGGTAGTATTAGCATATCTATGTTGTAGATCAATAGCTCGCGATGTTGCTCCCAGTTTATTGTGTTCCTAGAGAAAAATTATGTTGAAAAATGTTAGTAGCAATGATGCGGATTGGATCCGTGATCTAAGGATTATCCTCATTGCTGCACAGAAGAATTATGTCTTTAATGCACCGCTAGGTGACAGACCTATTGCAGGAGTAGAGGCAGACGTTATGAATGTTTGGCTAGCTCAGTATGATGACTACTTGATAGTTTAGTGCACGATGCTTAACAACTTAGAATCGGGACTTCAAAGACGTTTTGAATGTCATGGACCATATGAGATGTTCCAGGAGTTGAAGTTAATATTTCAAGCAAATACCCGAGTTGAGAGATATGAAGTCTCCAACTAGTTCTATAGCTAAAAAGATGGAGGAGAATAGCTCAAGCAGTGAGCATGTGCTCAGATTGTCTGGGTATTACAATCGCTTGAATCAAGTGGGAGTTAATCTTCTAGATAAGATAGTGATTGACAGAATTCTCTAGTCACCATCACCAAGTTAGTAGAACTTTGTGATGAACTATGATATGCAAGGGATAACGGAATCGATTCCCAAGCTCTTCATAATGCTGAAATCAACGAAGGTGGAAATCAAGAAAAATATCAAGTGTTGATGGTAGACAAGACCACTAGTTTCAAGAAAAGGGCAAAGGGAAGAAGGGGAACTTCAAGAAGAACGGCAAGCAAGTTGCTGCTCAAGTGAAGAAGCCCAAGTCTGGTCCTAAGCCTGAGACTAAGTACTTCTACTGCAAAGGGACTAGTCACTGGAAGCGGAACTGCCCCAATTATTTGGCGAATAAGAACGATGGCAAAGTGAACAAAGGTATATTTGATATACAGATTATTGATGTGTATTTTACTAGTGTTCGTAGCAACCCCTCGGTATTTGATACTGGTTCAGTTGCTAAGAGTAGTAACTCGAAACGGGAGTTGCAGAATAAACAGAGACTAGTTAAGGGTGAAGTGATGATGTGTGTTGGAAGTGGTTCCAAGATTGATATGATCATCATCGCACACTCCCTATACTTTCGGGATTAGTGTTGAACCTAAATAAATGTTATTTGGTGTTTGCGTTGAGCATAAATATGATTGGATCATGTTTATTGCAATACGGTTATTCATGTAAGTTAGAGAATAATTGTTGTTCTGTTTACATGAATAAAACCTTCTATGGTCATACACCCAATGAAAATGGTTTGTTGGATCTCGATTGTGGTGATACACATTTTCATAATATTGAAGCCAAAAGATGCAAAGTTAATAATGATAGTGCAACTTATTTGTGGCACTGCCGTTTATGTCATATTGGTGTAAAGCGCATGAAGAAAATCCATGCTGATGGGTTTTTGGAATCACTTGATTATGAATCAGTTGATGCTTGCGAACCATGCCTCATGGGCAAGATGACTAAGACTACGTTCTCCGGAACAATGGAGCGAGCAACCAATTTGTTGGAAATCATACATATTGATGTATGTGGTCCGATGAATATTGAGGCTCGCGGCAGGTATCATTATTTTCTGATCTTCATAGATGATTTGAGCAGATATGAGTATATCTACTTGATGAAACACAAGTCTGAAACATTTGAAAAGTTCAAAGAATTTCAGAGTGAAGTGGAGAATCATCGTAACAAAAATAAAAGTTTCTACGATATGATCGCAGAAGTAAAATATTTGAGTTACGAGTTTGGCCTTCAGTTAAAAACAATGTGAAATAGTTTCACTACTCACGCCACCTGGAACACCACAGTATAATGGTGTGTCCGAACGTCATAACCGTACTTTATTAGATATGGTGCGATCTATGATCTCTCTTACCGATCTACCACTATCGTTTTGGGGTTATGCATTAGAGACAGCTGCATTCACGTTAAATAGGGCACCATATAAATCCGTTGAGACGACATCGTATAAACTATGGTTTGGCAAGAAACCTAAGATGTCGTTTCTTAAAGTTTGAGGTTGCAATGCTTATGTGAAAAAGTTTCAACCTGAAAAGCTCTAACCCAAATCGAAGAAGTGCGTCTTCATAGGATACCCAAAAGAAAATGTTGGGTACACCTTCTATCACAGATCCGAAGGAAATATATTCGTTGCTTTGAATGGATCCTTTCTATAAAAGGAGTTTCTCTCGAAAGAAGTGAGTGGGAGAAAAGTAGAACTTGATGAGGTAACTGTACCTGCTCCCTTATTGGAAAGTAGTTCATCACAGAAATCTGTTCCTGTGACTACTACACCGATTAGTGAGGAAGCTAATGATGATGATCATGTAACTTCAGATCAAGTTACTACCGAACCTCGTAGGTAAACAAGAGTGAGATCCGCACAAGAGTGGTATGGTAATCCTGTTCTGGAGGTCATGTTACTTGACCATGACGAGCCTACGAACTATGAGGAAGCGATGATGAGCCCAGATTCCGTGAAATGGCTTGAGGCCATGAAATTTGAGATGAGATCCATATATGAGAACAAAGTATGGACTTTGATTGACTTTCCCATTGATCAGCGAGCCATTGAGATTAAATGGATCTTTAAGAGGAAGACGGACGCTGATAGTAGTGTTACTATCTACAAAGCTAGAATTTTCTCAAAAAGGTTTTCGACAAGTTCAAGGTGTTGACTACGATGAGAGTTTCTCACTCGTATTTATGCTTAATTCTGTGCGAATCATGTTAGCAATTGCCGCATTTTATGAAATCTGGCAAATGGATAAACAAAACTGCACTCCTTAATGGATTTATTAAAGAAGAGTTGTATATGATGCAACCAGAAAGTTTTGTCAATCCTAAAGGTGCTAACAAAATATGCAAGCTCCAGCGATCCATCTATGGACTGGTGCAAGCATCTCGGAGTTGGAATATATGCTTTGATAAGTTGATCAAAGCATATAGTTTTATACAGACTTGTGGTGAAGCCTGTATTTACAAGAAAGTGAGTGGGAGCACTACAACATTTCTGGTAACTATATGTGAATGACATATTGTTGATCGAAGATAATGTAGAATTATTCTGCAAAGCATAAAGAAATGTTTGGAAGGAGTTTTTCAAAGAAAGACCTCGGTGAAGCTGCTTACATATTGAGCATCAAGATCTATAGAGATAGATCAAGACGCTTGATAAGTTTTTTCAATGAGTACATACCTTGACAAGATTTTGAAATAGTTCAAAATGGAACAGTCAAAGAAAGAGTTCTTGCGTGTGTTACAAGGTGTGAAATTGAGTAAGACTCAAAGCCCGACCACGGCATAAGATAGAAAGAGAATGAAAGTCATTCCCCGTGCCTCAGCCATAGATTCTATAAAGTATGCCATGCTGTGTACCAGACCTATTGTATACCCTGCCTTGAGTTTGGCAAGGGAGTACAATAGTGATCTAGGAGTAGATCACTGGACATTGGTCAAAATTATCCTTAGTGGAATAAGGATATGTTTCTCGATTATGGAGGTGACAAAAGGTTCGTCGTAAAGGGTTACGTCGATGCAAGTTTTGACACTGATCCAGATGACTCTAAGTCTCAATCTGGATACATATTGAAAGTGGGAGAAATTAGCTAGAGTAGCTCCATGCAGAGCATTGTTGACATAGAAATTTGCAAAATACTTACGGATCTGAATGTGGCAGACCCGTTGACTAAACTTCTCTCACAAGTAAAACATGATCACACCTTAGTACTCTTTGGGTGTTAATCACATAGCGATGTGAACTAGATTATTGACTCTAGTAAACCCTTTGGGTGTTGGTCACATGTCGATGTGAACTATGGGTGTTAATCACATGGTGATGTGAGCTATTGATGTTAAATCACATGGCGATGTGAACTAGATTATTGACTCTAGTGCAAGTGGGAGACTGAAGGAAATATGCCCTAGAGGCAATAATAAAGTTATTATTTATTTCCTTATATCATGATAAATTTTTATTATTCATGCTAGAATTGTATTAACCGGAAACATAATACATGTGTGAATACATAGACAAACAGAGTGTCACTAGTATGCCTCTACTTGAATAGCTCGTTGATCAAAGATGGTTATGTTTCCTAACCATAGACATGAGTTGCCATTTGATTAACAGGATCACATCATTAGCAGAATGATGTGATTGACTTGACCCATTCCGTTAGCTTAGCACTTGATCGTTTAGTTTGTTGCTATTGCTTTCTTCATGACTTATACATGTTCCTATGACTATGAGATTATACAACTCCCGTTTACCGGAGGAACACTTTGTGTGCCACCAAACGTCACAACGTAACTGGGTGATTATAAAGGTGCTCTACAGGTGTCTCTGAAGGTACTTGTTGGGTTGGCGTATTTCGAGATTAGGATTTGTCACTCCGATTGTCGGAGAGGTATCTCTGGGCCCACTCGGTAATGCACATCACTATAAGCCTTGCAAGCATTGCAACTAATGAGTTAGTTGCGGGATGATGTATTACGGAACGAGTAAAGAGACTTGCCGGTAACGAGATTGAACTAGGTATTGAGATACCGGCGATCGAATCTCGGGCAAGTAACATACCGATGACAAAGGGAACAACGTATGTTGTTATGCGGTCTGACCGATAAAGATCTTCGTAGAATATGTAGGAGCCAATATGGGCATCCAGGTCCCGCTATTGGTTATTGACCAGAGAGGTGTCTCGGTCATGTATACATAGTTCTCGAACCCGTAGGGTCCGCACGCTTAATGTTCGTTGACGATATAGTACTATATGAGTTATATATGTTGATGACCGAATGTTGTTCAGAGTCTGAGATGAGATCACGGACATGACGGGGAACTCCGGAATGGTCCGGAGATAAAATTTGATATATGGGATAGTAGTGTTTGATCTCCGGAAGGGTTCCGGAATTCACCGGAAGGGGTTCCGGATGTTTCCCGAAATGTTTGGGCACGAGAACACTTTATCTGGGCCAAAGGGGAAAGACCACGAGGTTTTTGGAAAGTGCAAAAGGAAGTTTTGCGGAGACCAGAGGCTAGACGCCAGGAACCCTGGCGTCTAGGGGGTAGACGCCGGGAACCCTGGCGTCTAGCCCTGGAGTCCGAGAAGGACTCTTGCCTTTCGGGTGAAACCGACTTTGAGGAGGCTTTTACTCCAAGTTTCGACCCCAGGGCTCAACATATAAATAGAGGGGTAGGGCTAGCACCAAAGACACATCAAGAAACACCAAGCCGTGTGCCGGCAACCCCGTCCCCTCTAGTTTATCCTCCGTCATAGTTTTCGTAGTGCTTAGGCGAAGCCCTGCGGAGATTGTTCTTCATCAACACCGTCACCACGCCGTCGTGCTACCGGAACTCATCTACTACTTCGCCCCTCTTGCTGGATCGAGAAGGCGAGGACGTCACCGAGCTGAACGTGTGCAGAACTCGGAGGTGCCGTGCTTTTGGTACTTGGATCGGTCGGACGTGAAGACGTACGACTACATCAACCACGTTGATATAACGCTTCCGCGAATGGTCTACGAGGATATGTAGACAACACTCTCCCCTCTCGTTGCTATGCATTACCATGATCTTGCGTGTGCGTAGGAACTTTTTTGAAATTACTACGTTCCCCAACAAAGACGCCCAACCAAGGTGACCACAATGGTAGTGATCATCATGGTGCCGACACCGACGACGACGCGCATGGGTCGCAAGGTGATAGCGACATCGACGCGCAAGACACAGGTAGAGATCTCGGCAACGACATCGACAACGAGGCGCATAGTGATGATGACAATCAAGGTGATGGTCACGATCACGGCGACTACGCCGACGACGCGGATGCCAACGACCCGGCATCTACCACGCCCGAGACTCAACCGTCTTCCTCAAGTGCATCGACACCGACACAATTTGTGTCGCCTCCTTCGCAAGCCACAACGGATTCTTTCGGGCCTCGTCGCTACAAGACCCTTAAGAAAGTTTACAAGTACGCAAAGCCAGTTACGCTCGAGTACTCCGATTTGTGTTTACTCAGAGTTGAGGAGCCGGCGAACTTCGTAGAGGCGAGCAAAAGTTCAAGTTGGACGCACGCCATGGATGAGGAGATGAAGGCGATCGAGAGCAATGGCACGTGGACTTTGGTAACCCGACCTCCGAACCAAAAGGCCATAGGTTTGAAGTGGGTTTACAAGTTGAAGAAGGACACGAACGGTGCCATTGTGAAGCACAAGGAAAGACTCGTTGCAAAGGGCTACATACAACATCAAAGAGTTAACTATGAGGAGGTGTTTGCACCGGTTGCTCGAATTGAGACGATGAGAGTGCTCCTAGCTTTGGCAGCACAAGAGGATTGGAAGGTTCATCATATGGATGTGAAATCCGCTTTCCTCAACGGCAACCTCAAAGAAGAAGTGTATGTGGAACAATCCCTCAGCTATGAGAAGAAAGGAGAAGAAGGGAAAATTTACAAGCTTAAGAAGGCACTTTACGGGCTGAAGCAAGCGCCAAGAGTTTGGAACTCAACGTTAAACCAAAGTTTGGTCATGCTCAGGTTCAAAAGATATTCCCTCAAGGATTTGAAAGACAGTCTATCAAGCACCGAAGAATAGGTGAAAGTTGAAGACACGACCAAAAAGAAGGGCTGGCGTCAAGCTATGGACGAGCCGACGACAACAAAGAGGGTCCTTGAAATGCTGCGAGAAACGACAAAAGCAATGCCAAAAATAAAGACTACGAGTAGCAGTAGTCGCATTTGGGACCCAGGTCGGTAGTGATAACCACGTCATGCTTAGGGGGTGAATGTTAGGTAAGCACGACATGGTGTCCGTCTCGGATGTTGTACCCTGTCTGTGTAGTACTAGAGTTCTTACCCGAGTAGGTTTAGCTAAGGTAGCAGGCTCTAGTAGTATATATACGTGTAAACCCCCGTGTAAACTACCAGATCAAAGCAATACAAAGTAAAGCAAGGCTCGATACGAGCCTCTGGCCATCGATCAGTTTTTCCGTTCGTTAAAGCTACGCTGAGACGTTCCGTCGAGAGATCGATCCGATCCTAGCGCTAGTCAAAGCTCAGGTCACGTGCGTACGTTACGTGCATGTTAGTCTACTGTTCATCAATCAAGCTGTGTGCTTGACTGCCTGTCTAGCTAGCTTGCACATATGTATTTCTGGGTAATTTGATCTAGCAACGATCAAAAGCCAACAATCTCATTGTCCAACATTCTATTTGTCTCTGTATCATGCATGATTACCTTGGGAGTACATTTTTGCACTTCTCATTCCCCTAACAGGTTTAGTAATGAATCTCATTGCTCATCGTTTGACTTATCTTCATTAAATCATGCATGAAATTTTTAGGAAAAATGTATGCACATATCCCTGCATGCATTTTCTGATGGCCATTTTCTTGTTGCATTATTGTAGTCGGCAAACTTCTCCATGCACCATGATGTCTTGCTTAAGGAAGTAAACTGATGTGTTCTATGCAGACATCACATTTTTCTGTAGAGAACATAAATCCAACACAGAGGCAACCGTCAAATTAACTTGGCTATTATAATGTGAATAAAATAGAAAAGTAACTATAACAGTGACCTTCAAATCTGACAACTTTTTTCTTTGATTTTAGTATTATTGTATTATCAGAGTTCTCCACAACTGAACTTTTACTCTCTCCATCCCAAAATAAGTGTCTCAACTTTAGTATAACTTATACTCCCTCCATTCCATAATGTAGTGCGCCCGCGCTCCCGAGATCTAAATTTGATCATAAATTTAACCAACGAGACCGACTGCCACGAGAGCAAAAATTATACCATTGGTTTCGGTATCGAAATACAACTTCAGTGATATAATTTTTTTCTTCCGCCACAGTCGATCTCGTTGGTTAAATTTATGGTCAAACTTAGATCTCGAAAAGCGCAGGCGCACTACATTGTGAAATGAAGGGAGTACTAAAGTCAGTACAAAATTGAGACACTTATTTTGGAGTGGAGGGAGTACAGATCCTAGACTGTTTGCCGCATGCGGGGACTAGATCTATGGCCGGACTTCGACCATGATGTCGTCCGTCCTGCCCTGTAAGCCACCCTCCACCTCAATGTGTAAAATGTAACACAATGTATATATGGTTGCATGTTTGGAATCAAAGTGCAGGTGACTGTGAAAGGAAGCATTGCGAGCCAGATGTGCCACCAAAAGCGGTGGCGAGCTTGGATTAGAGAGGCGGGGAGAAGAAATGTTTTAATAAGTCGACAATGTCGTTATGTGCATGAGGATCCTAATGGTATGTGTTAGAGATGTCTGGTGTTGAGCCACCATAATATATGTGCCCCCTTGCAACTCACGGGAAATTAAGCAGTCAACGGAGAAAATCACAACTCACCGCCAAAAGTAAGGGTTTTCAATGGTGACATCTTACCACTATCAGGCTTTTGTACCGTTGAGAGACCAAAATTGCTACCCATTGATGCTAAATTTTGAGTCGGTCCATGGCCTAAAAGTTTAGTCTAGAACTTACAGAAACATAAATATTTTTGTGTCCCCCAGCCTTAACGGAAATGTTTGGAACCAACCGGCAAATCCAATACACATGTTGGCTGATCCCGATGCTTGCCACATGCCCTATGGGGCTCATGACACATCGCTTTACCTCTTTGCCTTATCTTCTCCCTTGTTCACACACCTCTCCTTGTTATTCCCTTCCTCCTCTATCTCTAGCTCTCTATGATGTCCCTATACCGCCTATTTCCCACCCTAACAATTCGCCAAACCACCACTGCAAATGATCCAACCATGCGTTGTGGAAGACGTCGACGCTGCTGCAACCCACCCACCACCCCATTATGAGGGTAACACCGCGGTTGCTGCTGTTATGATTGAAATTGAAGGAAATATGCCCTAGATGCAATAATCAAGTTGTTGAAAGGACATGCAGTGCCCCATGTGTGGTTTTGGTAATTGATGACATTCTCTATGGACTAATGGTTGCATTGAGTTATATTTGAAGGATTTTTCCATCGGCATTTCTTGAAGTCCATTTGTTGGTTTCAAGGAGTTTATGTGTTGACCAAGGTGCTATTAAGGAATTATCCAAAGCTTGGTCATGTGAGAGTTGAGCTTATTGCAAGCATGTCTTGAAGAAGAAGAAGATTATGTGATGATTCATGCTTACCTTCAAGGCATCATCCAAATGAAGAGAGTTGGAAAGGTTCAAGTTTGATAAAGACTAAGTCAAGTTGATCAACTTACAAAGCATAGAAGATGTACCGAGAGGGATCAAGTGATCCCATGGTATGGTAAGCATTGTCCATTACGCTTTCTGTACTAACCCATGATCTACGTGTGAGTTCTATGTGGGGTTAGGTTTGTTTCCTTGGGTTTGCATCAAGAGGAAGATATCATACAACCCATGGAGGATGACATCAAGTGGTGATCGTCATCAAGTTTGCGGTGTGCAAGTTCAAGTGGAGCATCACGAAGAGATCATCCTTGAAGCTTGTCGTCCATTTCATGTCAATGGACTTGTGAAGATGTGCCAAAGAGTGGCTCACCCATAGTGGAGTATGGGGGAGCAATCAACTAGCCTTCACCGAGCGAAGGCAATCAAGAAAGGTGGTCCAACTTGAGGGAGTCAAGATCGTCATCATCTAGCTCAAATGGACTTCATGCAAGACAAAGGTTTGCCCTTGATAGGTTTTCTATTTTACCGGTCTCATGGTGATAGTTCGGAGACCGGGTTATAGGATCGATAGTCGTACTACCAAGGGGGGCTCTGAAGTGAGTTGCTTCATCGTATCATTCGTCAAGAGCTCAAACCATTGCATCCTTGCATCATATTTCTTGATTCATATTTTTAGTTTCTCTTTTTTAGGTTTTAGAGCTTGTGGTTATCTTCGTGACAAGCTCTAGTACATCGAAAACGGATTTCATATGCTTCCTCTATTGCGTTTTCGGTGTTGGAGGTTTTACCGGCCTTATTCAAGGAAGGGTTCTCACCATTTTATTATGTGCCTTTTCTTATTTGCTTGTTATTGTTACTTCTATCAAGATTGTGTTATCCCATGTCATTAGCTTTTCAAAAAACTTGGTTTCGTTGAATTCAGAGTCTGTTTGCAAAAGTTGTGGCAGTTTTGGTGTCCTTCAAAGGCTGCAGCGGTACTACCGCGGCTACTATCGCTTGGAGCGGATGTAATTTTTTACTACCGCTCCAGAGAAGTACTATCGTGGCTACTACCGTGGCTACTTCCGCTCTGGACCAAATTCTCGTATTAAGTCCAACGGTGGTAGGCACGGATGTATTTTTTTAGTACCGCTCGCAAGAAGTAGTACCGCTACCCTTAGCGGTAGTACCGCTACCCCTTGCGGTAGTACCATGAGGACGAGTGGTAGTACCGCTCCGGTGGTTCTACTAGCCTTTTACCTCCTCGTTGAAGGGATTCCACGGCCCTAGCGGTAGTACCGCTCCCATGAGCGGTAGTACCGCTCTGTGCGGGCTGTGAGCATAACGGTTGGATTTTTTCCCACCTATAAAAGGGGGTCTTCTTCTCCATTGAACCTTATCCTTTGAACTCGTGTTCTTCCCCCATTGTTGACCTTTTTCGAGCTTGCTATCTCTCAATCCCTCCATGGATTCTTGCTAGTTTTTTGGGGGGGGGGGGAGGAGATCTAGATCCACATTTCCACCAATCATTTTTTCCTCTATGTGAGGGGAACCCCTTGGATCTAGATCTTGGAGTTCTTGGTGTTCTCCTTCTTATTCTTCCTCTCATTTCCCTCCCTAGCATTAGTTGCTTTGGTGGGATTTGGTAGAGAAGTACTTGGGCACTCCGTGTTCCCTTGCCATTGCATTTGGTGCATCGGTTTGAGTTCTCCACGGTGATATGTGGAAGTTACAAGTTGAGAATCTTATTACTCTTGGGTGCTTGGTACCCTTGAGCTTGTTCCTCTTGGGTGCTTGGGCGCCCTAAACGGTTGGTGGTGTTGGAGCTCAATCATTGTGGTGTAAAGCTCCGGGCAAGCGTCGGTGTCTCCAATTAGGTTGTGGAGATGACCTCGAGTAATTTGACGGGTTCGGTGACCGCCCCCAAGGGTTGCCATTTGTACGGGTTCGGTGACCGCCCTCAAGGGTCCCTTAGTGGAATCACGACATCTTGCATTGTGAAAGGGCATGAGGAGATTATGGTGGCTCTAGTGGCTTCTTGGGGAGCATTGTGCCTCCACACCGCTCCAAACGGAGATTAGCATCCGCAAGGGTGTGAACTTTGGGATACATTGTCGTCTCTGCGTGTCGCAGTTATCTCTTACCCGAGCTCTTTACTTATGCACTTTACTTTGTGAAAGCCATATTGTTTCTTTTCATATATCTTGTTATCACTTAGTTGTTTATCTTGCTTAGCATAAGTTGTTGGTGCACATAGGTGAGTCTAGTTGTTGTAGGTTTTGTGCTTGACAAATTAACTACTAGGTTTATTCCGCATTTGTTCAAGCCTAAACCGTAATTATTTTAAAGCGCCTATTCACCCCCCTCTAGGCGACATCCTCGATCTTTGAATTGGTATTAGAGCCATGTCTCTCCTTGTCAGGCTTAACCGCCTAGAGAGTAAATATGTCGACTAGGGGATTAGGATTCTCTGACACTCTTAGTTTCGATGGCACAGTTTGATGTTTGGGTCATTCGCATGCTTAATCATTCTCGGGCCACCAGTGTTTAGAGCGAATTGTATATATGGGGTTTTCTCCTCCGAAGGATCCTCAAAGATTATCTATAGAGGATGAGAAAAATTCTTATCTCAATGCTCAAGCTTCTAATGTGCTTTTTGATGCTTTGAGCAATGTAGTTATATTTCAACTCATGCCGTTTCAGGATGCTCATGAGTTGTGGACAAAGCTTAAATATAAATATGGTGTGTACATGATTTGTGAGGATAATTTTCCTCCCTCCACCTCCGGTCATATAGTGTTCTCAACTTCTTCTAATTCACCTACATGTGGTTTGCCACAAGGTAATGACATGGTGAGTGATACGTCTCCAACATATCTATAATTTTTTATTGTTCCATGCTGTTATATTATCAATCTTGGATGTTTTATAATCATTTTATAGTCATTTTATATCATTTTTGGTACTAACCTATTGACATAGTGCCAAGTGCTAGTTGCTGTTTCCCCCCATGTTTTTACATCACAGAAAATCAATATCAAACGGAGTCCAAATGCCACGAAACTTTACGGAAATATTTGATGGACCAGAAGGAATGTAATGGGCCCTGGCTGCGCCTAGGGGGTGCTCTGAGGAGAGCACAACCCACCAGGGCACGCCAGGAGACCCAGACGCGCCCTGGTGGGTCGTGCCCACCTCGGGTGCCCCCCAGACCGCCTCTTTGCTCTATAAATACCCCAATATTCCAGAAACCCTAGGGGAGTCGACGAAATATTCATCCAGCCGTCGCAGAGTCCAGAACCACCAGATCCAATCTAGACACCATCTCAGATGGGGTTCACCACCTCCATTGGTGCCTCTCCGATGATGCGTGAGTAGTTCTTTGTAGACCTTTGGGTTCATAGTTAGTAGCTAGATGGCTTCCTCTCTCTCTCTTGATTCTCAATACAATGGTCTCTTGGAGGTCCATATGATGTAACTTTTTTGCGATGTGTTTGTTGGGATCCGATGAACTTTGAGTTTATGATCAGATCTATCTCTTTTTATATCCATGAAAGTATTTGGGTTTCTTTGATCTCTTTTATGCATGATCTCTTATAGCATCATATTTCTTCTCCGATATTTGGGTATTGTTTGGCCAACTTGATCTATTTATCTTGCAATGGGAAGAGGTGCTTTATAGTGGGTTCGATCTTACGGTGCTTGATCCCAGTGACAAAAAGGGAACGAGCACGTATGTATCGTTGCTACTAAGGATAAAACGATGGGGTCTATCTCTAAATAGATAGATCTTGTCTACATCATGTCATCGTTCTTATTGCATTACTTCGTTTCTCCATGAACTTAATACACTAGATGCATGCTGGATAGTGGTCGATGTGTGGAGTAATAGTAGTAAATGCAAGCAGAAGTCGGTCTACTAATCTTGGACGTGATGCCTATGTAATGATCATTGCCTGGATATCATCATGAGTATTTGAAGTTCTATCAATTGCCCAACAATAATTTGTTCACCCACCATTTGCTATTTTTCTCGAGAGAAGCCACTAGTGAAACCTACGGCCCCCGGGTCTCTTTCTCATATTATTTGCCTTTGCGATCTACTTTTTTTCTTGCATTTATTTTCAGATCTACTAAACCAAAAGTACAAAAATACTTTACTGCACTTTACTTTATTTGCGATCTATTTATTCAATCTATTACAACTTTCTCCCGTCCACGCACCAATTTCTGGCACCGTTACCCGAAAGGGATTGACAACCCCTTTAACACGTCGGGTTACGAGTATTTGTTATTTGTGTGCAGGGGCTGTTTATGTTATGTTGCTTGGTTCTCCTACTGGCTCGATAACCTTGGTTTCATATCTGAGGGAAATACCTACTGCCGCTATGTTGCATCATCCCTTCCTCTTTGGGGAAATACCAACGTAGCTTCAAGTGACATCAAAAGGAATTTCTGGCGCTGTTGTCGGGGAGGATCTTCAACATATACCTGGTTCCTAATCACAAATCTCATTTCCTCGCAATTTACATTATTTTCCATTTATCTCTCGTTTTCCTCTCCCCCACTTCACAAAAAATTGCTGTTTTATTTGCCTCTCTTTTTCGTTCGCCGTTTTCTCGTCAGATCTATCCGTGTTTTCGCTTCCTAGTCATAATGGCTAGCGTGCCTACTCCTCCTTTATCACCAGATTTTAAAGTTCTTTACTTCAAGCAAAGACAAGGAGAAAATTTGAAAGATGCTTGGTATAGGCTTATGGAATCTTATCGTATTTACAATTTAAAGGGGGACGCTAAGATCTTGCTTCATAATTTTTACATAGGATTGGCTTTGCATCATAGACAAATCCTTGATTTTGCCGCTAAAGGGAATTTTATTGAGCTTGATGCTAATGCTGCCTATGAAATTTTAGAAGGAATTTTGGGAGTTCCACCTCAAAAGAAGGGGTTTTCTTTCACCCTTGAGGGAGTTCAAATGTTGGACAAACTTGGTGATTTGCATAAACATATGGTTGAAATACAGAAATATAATGAACCCCTCAGACACCTTAATGGTAGTATCAATCGCATGAATACCTTGATTACCCTTTGCAACAAGCGATTGGATATTTTGGATCTAAAGATGTTTTCTTTTCCAAAGAATTTAGGGAAGCGTAAAGAGCCTCCCGGGTTTGAGAAAACCTTACAAAAGTTGCCAAAACCAAAGATGACAAAACTTAGATCCTTGCTTTATGCCTAGCTAAGGGCGTGAAACTATAGCGCTTGTTGGGAGGCAACCCAATGAATAAAATTTATTTTTGATTTTTCCTTCCTGTTTTTGAGTGTTAGCAAAATTATGCTACTGTTATGATTGTGTTTTTATGCTTTAATAAGTGTTTGTGCTAAGTAAAGTCTTTAGGATCTTCTTGGGTGATAGTTGTTTGATCTTGCTAAAAAAACAAAAACTTTTGTGCTCGCGAAAATAATTATCATTTTTATCAGAGAGTGATAAAATACCCATTCCACTTGAAGTAGATCAATATAAAAATCGCTCAGGTCGTCCTAATTTTTCAGAATTTTTAGAGTTACAGAAGTATTCGAAATAGTCAGATTGCTACAGACTGTTCTGTTTTAACAGATTCTGTTTTCTTTGTGTTGTGTGCTTATTTTGATGGCTCTATGGTTTTCTTTGATGAGTTTTTGACATAGAAAAGTTGGAATACAGTAGATATAATGCAAGAACAAAATATGAATTGGTTTGATACATCACTTATAGTAGTGATTTATTATCTTATACTAACGGATCTCACGAAGGTTTTGTTGAGTTTTGTGTGATTGAAGTTTTCAAGTTTTGGGTTATCTTACGATGGATGAAGGAATAAGGAATAGAAGAGACTAAGCTTGGGGATGCCCCGACATCCCAAGTTATTATCCAAAAATGAGCAACCAACTAAGTTTGGGAATACCCCCGAGTGGCATCCCCTCTTTCTTCTAACGACCATCGGTTTTACTCGAAGCTATATTTTTATTCGTCACATACTATGTGTTTTGCTTGGAGCGTCTTGTATGATATGAGTCTTTGATTGTTTTATTTTGTGTTTTAAGTTTTGATCCCTTTCTAGACACACCTATTTGAGAGAGCCAAAATTATGTCATGACTTGTTAGAATTGCTCTCTTTGCTTCACTTAAATTTTTTATGAGCTATGGACTTGCTCTAGTGCTTCACTTATATCTTTTTGGGCACGATGTGCTTAGTATTTTTGGAAAAAATGCTCTCTTGCTTCACTTAGATTTATTTGAGAGTTAGTAAAAGTTTCAAGAAATTCTCTATTACTTCACTTAAATTAATTTGAGAGAAATAAAATTTATGCTCATGATCTTCACTTATATTTGTTTGAGCTTATGAAAAGCAACATATAAAAATTATTCCAAAGTGATAGATATCCAAGAAGGATATAATAAAAACTTTTATGAAGATCATTGGAGAAAATAAACTTGATTCTTAGTAATAGTTTTGAGATATGTGATACGTCTCCAACGTATCTATATTTTTTGATTGCTCCATGCTACATCATCTACTGTTTTGGATATTATTGGGCTTTATTATCCACTTTTATATTATTTTTGGGACTAACCTATTAACCGGAGGCCCAGCCCAGAATTGTTGTTTTTGCCTGTTTTAGGGTTTCGAAGAAAAGGAATATCAAACGGAGTCCAAATGGAATGAAACCTTCGGGAACGTGATTTTCTCAACGAACAAGACCCAGGAGACTTGGACCCTACGTCAAGACACAAAAGAGGAGGCCATGAGGTAGGGGGGCGCGCCTACCCTCCCAGGCGCGCCCTCCACCCTCGTGGGCCTCCTGTTGCTCCACCGACGTACTCCTTCCTCATATATATACCTACCTACCCGCAAACGATCAGATACGGAGCCAAAAACCTAATTCCACCGCCGCAACTTTCTGTATCCACGAGATCCCATCTTGGGGCCTGTTCCGGAGCTCCGCCGGAGGGGGCATCGATCATGGAGGGCTTCTACATCAACACCATAGCCCCTCCGATGAAGTGTGAGTAGTTTACCTCAGGCCTACGGGTCCATAGTTATTAGCTAGATGGCTTCTTCTTTCTTTTTGGATCTCAATACAATGTTCTCCCCCTGTATCACCCTCGATGCGGCTATATCTCCCACGTGTCGGAGCACGACCTAGAGGCATAACCGCATTAAAGGCAATGTCGCAAGAGGGGTAATCTTTACACATCCCATGTACTGAATAAGAAAGAGATACAGAGTTGGCTTACAATCGCCACTTCACACAATACATGAATATAGCATTACATCAACCAGATACAATCAAGGTCCGACTACGGAACCAAAATAAAAGAAGACTACCCCTAATGCTACAGATCTCGATCGCCCCAACTGGGCTCCACTACTGATCAACTGGAAACGGAACAACACAAAGAACGAGATCTTCATCGAGCTCCTCCTTGAGCTTGGTTGCGTCACCTGCACGATATCATCGGCACCTGCAAGCTGGTTTTGGAAGTAATTTGTGAGTCACGAGGACTCGGCAATCTCACACCGTCGCGATCAAGACTATTTAAGCTTATAGGTAGGGAAAAGGTATGAGGTGGAGCTGCAACAAGCACTAGCATATATGGTGGCTAACATACGCAAATAAGAGCGAGGAGAGAAGGCAAAGTACGGTCGTGAACTAGAAGTGATCAAGAAGTGATCCTGAAACTACTTACGTTCAAGCATAACTCCAACACCGTGTTCACTTCCCGAACTCCGCCGGAAAGAAACCGTCACGGCTACACACGCGGTTGTTGCATTTTAATTAAGTTAAGTTTCAGGTTTTCTACAACCGGACATTAACAAATTCCCATCTGCCCATAACCGCGGGCATGGCTTTCGAAAGTTCATAACCCTTCAGGGGTGTCCCAACTTAGCCCATCACAAGCTCTCACGGTCAACGAAGGACATTCCTTCTCCCAGGACGGCCCGATCAGACTCGGAATCCCGGTTACAAGACATTTCGACAATGGTAAAACAAGACCAGCAAAGCCACCCGGATGTGCCGACAAATCCCGATAGAGCTGCACATATCTCGTTCTCAGGGCACACCGGATAGGTCAAACTACGAGTAAAACCAACCCCCGAGTTGCCCCGAGGTGGCTCCGCAGGCTGCCCGGTTCGGACCAACACTTAGAGAAGCACTGGCCGGGGAGGGGGGGGGTTAAAATAAAGATGCCCCTTGGGTTGGCCGACCCAAGGGAAAAAGAGGCCAGGTGGCAAATGGTAAAATCAAGGTTGGGCCTTACTGGAGGAGTTTTATTCAAGGCGAACTATCAAGGGGTTCCCATTATAACCCAACCGCGTAAGGAACGCAAAATCAAGGAACATAACACCGGTATGACGGAAACTAGGGCGGTAAGAGTGGAACAAAACACCAGGCATAAGGCCGAGCCTTCCACCCTTTACCAAGTATATAGATGCATTAAGTAAACAAGATATATTGCGATATCCCAACAAATATTCATGTTCCAACAAGGAACAAACTCCAATCTTCACCTGCAACTAGCAACGCTATAAGAGGGGCTGAGCAAAGCGGTAACATAGCCAAACACGGTTTGCTAGGACAAGGTGAGTTAGAGGTTTGACATGGCAATATGGGAGGCATGATATAGCAAGTGGTAGGTATCGCAGCATAGGCATAGCAATAGAGCAAGCAACTAACAAGCAAAGATAAAAGTGATTTCGAGGGTATGGTCATCTTGCCCGAGATCCCGCAAGGAAGAAGAGCGAGTCCATGAAGAAGACAAACAGACGAAGTCGAACGGATCCTCACAAAAGCGACGTTATTGGAACTAACCCGAAGAAGCAACACCGGAAAGAAGCAAACAACATAGTAAACAACCACCACATAAACATGGTATGATGCACAATCAAGTATGATGCATGTCCGTTTTAATGAAGCATGGCATGGCAATATGCACAAACAAAACTACAAGTTAAGTGGAGCCCAATATGCAACGAGTTGCATATTGACGGAACACCACATCAATTATTTAGTTCTCTCTCAGTTATGAACTCACCAATATTAAATGTTGTTAAGCATGTCAAGAGGTGAAACATAACAAAACTATACCATCTAAACAATTGAAATGGGGCCGGATATAATAAACAACAAACCCGATAAATCCCCATATGCATTAGTAATTTAATGCAAACAACAATTTTAAACATTTTAATTGTTGTTATCATGATGCGGATGACAGGAACAAGTTATATGCAATTTTAAAAAAGTTGACATGAGCGTATTATGAAGCATTTGTCACCGTGATGAAAAGGAAAGGGGGCCACGGCGATGATTCCGAAAATGGTGCCACGGCAACATATCGGTTATCCGGTAGCCCACGGGGATACTGGTGCAAAAGGAAGTTGGTGTGAGTGTAACAAGCAAGATGATGGGGTGCTCCCGAATACCGGGTTCTGACATGTCGACGGCAAGGCAACGAGGAGCTCGCAAAGAACAATTCGGACACGGTGCAACCACGAGCATCTCAAACAACACGTGCAATCGTCCACGGCGGTCGTCTCGACGTTATACCGCTGAAGCATGCATTATCGAAGCGGTTCGAGTTGGCGTAGAGGAAGTAGTGAAAGTAGACGTTCTCGTTTCGTAGACGAACTTGACGGATCCGAGGGCTCCGGCCATCGGGGTACTTGGCGCAACACCGTGTAGTCGTACATTCTGAAGAGGAACTTGACCATCCGAAGGTGTACTAGGCGAACCACGGTCGTCGTGGAAGTAGTGATACTTAGGCATTTCGGTCAGCACTCGTTCGGACATCCAAGGTCTTCGGCGCTACGGTAGTCGTACGCACATTCGGAGAGAAGCTCGGCGTATCCCTGTACTTGGCGTTCCGGTGTGGTAGTCGTTCTCGGGATCAGGGTCCTCGTGCACTTGACGACTCCGGAAGAGGAACTTGGCACACATGGTGGTTGTGACCATGGTCATGACGTCAACGGCAATCGAGGAAGAAGCACAAAACAACAACATGAGGCTGCAGAGGTGGCCACCATGTGGCTGTCACAGTCTCACACAGTGCAACAGAGGAAGACAAAGCCTCGGCCAGAAGAAGCGATGGAGCGAGGCGCACTCAAGGGAGAGCTCAGGCGACTGCCGCTCCGGCAGCTCGACAAGGGGCAGGGCCAAACGCCGTGCAGCAAGGCGACGGCAACAGAGCAACCGCGGGAGGCCGAGAGGAGCGACGAGGAGGCGGAGCAGGTGCCGGCGACGAGGCGAGGCACTTGAGGACGCGGCGTGGTGCAGGGCTCCGGCGGCAGGAGCAGGGAACTGGGTGCGGCGACGGCAGAGGCGCGACGCTGGAGGAGAGCGGGGCGGTACTTCGGTGGCGCTGCTCTGCAGCAGCAGAAGAAGAGGGAGGCGCAGCCGAGGCGATGGCAGACTGGTTCCGGCGAGCTCCGACCCATGGCGGCGCACGGCGAAGCGGGGCGGCGCGCGCAGGGGCAGGTCGCGGCGCGACGAGGTGGCCGGGAAGAGCAGCTGCCGCAGGGCGTGGAAGGAGGAGCAGCCAGGAAGGGGTCGCGCGGAGGGTAGCAGAGGAGGGCGATGGGGATCGAGCGCGAGCGGCGCTGCCGTTCTCTCTATCACACTGGGCGGTGCACAGGAGGATGAAGGGAGATGGGATCGCTAGGAGAGGGAGGCTGCGGCGCTGGAGGGAAGATGGAGGGAGAGATCGACAGAAGGCCTCCCCTGGCGCTAGGGTTAGAGGGAAGGATGGGCCTGGGCGACTGGGCCTTAGAGGCCAGCCCAGTTGCTGCTTCTTGCTGGAGACCCCAAACGGTCTGGTTGGGCTCTCCCTCTCTCTCCCTAAATCTTCTCCTTTTATCTCCCAAAACAGAAAAAAAAATATCGAAGAAAAGGAGAATAAAGGAAGTGTTAGGGATAGAATTTGCGCGGGAGGTTAATTTCCACGGACTCATAAAAATGAGCTTGTTCCAAGAAAATAGGAAAGAGCACACATGTGAAGTTTGAATTCCAACTCATTTGAATTTAATTCAAATGAGTGTGAGAAGGAAGTCGGTATTCGATAGGTCCAAAAAAAGTTGGGGATTTTGTTAGAGCTCCGGAAAATGGTAAAAGAATTATGGGCAAGGCTAGAGAGTCAAAACTTGAAAAAGAAAAAGGCCAAGGGATTTAATATGCAAGTGGGTTCATGGGTGATTCCAAAACAATGGAATTTTAAATATAGCTCCCTAATAATAGTAGGAGACTTTTATATGTTATAAAGAGAATTTCACCTTGTGAACTCCCTCAATTTAAATGGATCGAAGATCCACACAATTTATTTAAGAGAGTTTTAGTTAGCTTTGAGAAAAGATGGCATGATGACATGATGCAATGCACATGATGCAACGAACCAAACAAATCTCACGACGAAACCCTGAAACCCTGGAAGGCATCTGAAGCTCCGGTCTTGGGGCGTTACACCCCCTCTCTTGTGGAGAACTATTCGATGTAACCTTCTTTTTGCGGTGTGTTTGTTGAGACCGATGAATTGTGGGTTTATGATCAAGTCTATCTATGAACAATATTTGAATCTTCTCTGAATTCTTTTATGTATGATTGGTTATCTTTGCAAGTCTCTTCAAATTATCAGTTTGGTTTGGCCTACTAGATTGATCTTTCTTGTAATGGGAGAGGTGCTTAGCTTTGGGTTCAATCTTGCGGTGTCCTTTCCCAGTGACAGTAGGGGCAGCAAGGCACGCATTGTATTGTTGCCATCGAGGATAACAAGATGGGGTTTTCATCATATTGCATGAGTCTATCCCTCTACATCATGTCATCTTGCTTAAGGCGTTACTCTGTTTTCATGAACTTAATACTCTAGATGCATGATGGATAGCGGTCGATGAGTGGAGTAATAGTAGTAGATGCAGGCAGGAGTCGGTCTACTTGTCTCGGATGTGATGCATATATACATGATCGTACCTAGATATTCTCATAACTATGCTCAATTCTGTCAATTGCTCAACAGTAATTTGTTCACCCACCGTAGAATACTTATGCTCTCGAGAGAAGCCACTAGTGAAACCTATGGCCCCCGGGTCCATCTTCATCATATTAATCTCCTACTACTTAGTTATTTCCTTTACTTTTTACTTTGCCTTTATTTTACTTTGCATCTTTATCACAAAAATACCAAAAATATTATCTTATCATATCTATCAGATCTCACTCTCGTAAGTGGCCGTGTAGGGATTGACAACCCCTATTCGCGTTGGTTGCGAGGATTTATTTGTTTTGTGCAGGTACGAGGGACTCGCGCGTAGCCTCCTACTGGATTGATACCTTGGTTCTCAAAAACCGAGGGAAATACTTACGCTACTTTGCTGCATCATCCCTTCCTCTTCGGGGAAAACCAACACAGTGCTCAAGAGGTAGCAATATGATGATGTGATATGTGAATCATCTTGATGAGTAATTATGCTTTAGTAAGAATATTGGTGTTAAGGTTTGTGATTCCCTATGCAAGCACGAAATTCGATAGTTATGCAATGAAATTATATCCTACTTGTGGTGCATTATTCAGTGTTAGTTATGCTTAATGCTCGCTTATGAGATTATTCGTTTCTTGGTTGGTCGCTTCTCAATCTTTTGCTAGCCTTAATTTTGCACTAAGTATGATCTCTACTTGTGCATCCAAAAACCTTTAACCCAGTTTTGCCACATGAGTCCACTATATCTACCTATATGCGGTATTCTTTTGCTGTTCTAAGCAAATTTGTATGTGCCATCTCTAATTTTCAAAATAAATTTCTCTTTTGTGTGTTCGCTTCGCTCGCGGAGCGGTGAGGGGTGGCTAATATTTTCCATGCTAGATGTGTTATTCTCAAGATGAGTGTTTATTCACTTGTCATTGCACGAGAGTAAGGCAAAGGTATTAGGGATGCCCAGTCCCGAAATGAAAAAATGAATTTACTTTATGTTGTCAAATAATAAATTCCTTGGAAAGTGTTGGTATGGAGGGCACCCGTGGATACGGTTAGCCATGAAAAGTGAAAGTATGATGGAAAAAGGAATAAACTTTATTTTCTGTTTGGGAACCGCCTATGATATATCTAAGCATGGAAAGTATTGGGAACTCTAAGTCGTTTTCGTAGGTGGGATGGATACACCTCCCAAAATGTTTTTATCTCTAAGGTTTTCGCTTTGAGCTCTGGCACCTCTACAAATCCCTACTTCCCTCTGCAAAATGGCCTTTCTTTTACTTTATGCAATTTTTATTTTGAATCCATCTTCTCTTATAAAAGCACCAACTAGGAGGCAATATGATCGTACTTGACTATTGGGTGTAGCTAATATGCGAGTGTGTTTCATGAATGGATCAATGGTTGAGCATGATGGGCTAGGGATAACTTATTTTAGCATTGATATTTTGAAAGACATGGTTGCTTGTTGATATGCTTGAGTATCTAAATTATTATGTCAAAACTAGACTATTGCTTTGAATCATATAAAAGTCCAAATATCCATGCTATAAAGAAAAGAATATGATATGACTTAATGAACAGCACTCCACATCAAAAATTCTATTTTTATCACTCACCTACTCGAGGACGAGTAGGAGTTAAGCTTGGGGATGCTGATACGTCTCCAACGTATCAATAATTTTTGATTGTTCCATGCTGTTATATTATCAATCTTGGATGTTTTATAATCATTTTATATCATTTTTGGTACTAACCTATTGACATAGTGCCAAGTGCCAGTTGTTGTTTTTTCCATGTTTTTTACATCGCAGAAAATCAATATCAAACGGAGTCCACATGCCACAAAACTTTACAAAGATTTTTTATGGACCAGAAGGAACGTAATGGGCCCTGGCTGCGCCTAGGGAGTGCTCCAAGGAGAGCACAATCCACCAGGGCGCGCCAGGAGGCCCAGGCGCACCCTGGTGGGTTGTGCCCACCTCGGGTGCCCCCCGGACCGCCTCTTTGCTCTATAAATACCCCAATATTCTAGATACCCTAGGGGAGTCGACGAAATATTCATCCAGCCGCCGCAGAGTTCAGAACCACCAGATCCAATCTAGACACCATCTCGGATGGGGTTCACCACCTCCATTAGTGCCTCTTCGATGATGTGTGAGTAGTTCTTTGTAGACCTTTGGGTCCGTAGTTAGTAGCTAGATGGCTTCCTCTCTCTCTCTCTTGATTCTCAATACAATGGTCTCTTGGAGATCCATATGATGTAACTCTTTAGCGGTGTGTTTATTGGGATCCGATGAACTTTGAGTTTATGATCAGATTTATCTCTTTTTATATCCATGAAAGTATTTGTGTTTCTTTGATCTCTTTTATGCATGATCTCTTGTAGCCTCGTATTTCTTCTCTGATATTTGGGTTTTGTTTAGCCAACTTGATCTATTTTATCTTGCAATGGGAAGAGGTGCTTTGTAGTGGGTTCGATCTTACGGTGCTTGATCCCAGTGACAGAAAGGGAACCGCCACGTATGTATCATTGCTACTAAGGATAAAACGATGGGGTCTATCTCTACATAGATAGATCTTGTCTACATCATGTCATCGTTCTTATTGCATTACTCCATTTCTCCATGAACTTAATACACTATATGCATGCTGGATAGCGGTCGATGTGTGGAGTAATAGTAGTAGATGCAGGCAGAAGTCGGTCTACTAATCTTGGACGTGATGCCTATGTAATGATCATTGCCTGGATATCATCATGAGTATTTGAAGTTCTATCAATTGCCCAACAGTAATTTGTTCACCCACCATTTGCTATTTTTCTCGAGAGAAGCCACTAGTGAAACCTACGGCCCCCGTGTCTCTTTCTCATATTATTTGCCTTTGCGATCTACTTTTTTTCTTGCATCTATTTTCAGATCTACTAAACCAAAAATACTTTGCTGCACTTTATTTTATTTAAGATCTATTTATTCAATCTATTACAACTTTCTCCCGTCCACGCATCAATTTCTGGCACCATTACCCGAAAGGGATTGACAACCCCTTTAACACGTTGGGTTGCGAGTATTTGTTATGTGTGTGCAGGGGCTGTTTAAGTTGTGTTGCTTGGTTCTCCTACTGGTTCGATAACCTTGGTTTCATATCTGAGGGAAGTACCTACCGCCGCTATGCTGCATCATCCCTTCCTCTTTGGGGAAATACCGACATAGCTTCAAGCGACATCAGTGAGTAGTGGTGTTCATTGCAATGATGATAGTGGGCTTATTGTTGATTATCCTTCATCACTTTGCAATGCTTCATCTTTGGACTTTAGAACTTTTAGCACTCCAAATGTTTCACATGCTTGTGTTGAGAGTCCGTGCATATCATGTAGAAATTGCTTGACTAAATCTCATGATGATATGCTTGCTATATATTGTTGTCATTATAAAAATGCACGTATTTCCTCAAGTTGTTGTGCTAACAATGTAGAGGAAACCCAACACTCCATGGAACAAGATGTGGTCGTGAACGGTGCTTCAAGAGATCCTACATCATCATCTATTGCTTTTTGCCTTATGGCTAAGGCTTCAAAGGTATCTCCTACTTTGAACCCCAATATGTCTCTTGATGATGATGTTAATGCTAATAATGACGAGGATAATGATGAAGAGAGTGATAATTTTGCCTCCTTAAAAATTAAGGGGGAAATGGTTTTTAAAGCTCTTCATAAAAATAAAATTGCTCGTTCCAACTTCATGGAAATCATGTCCATTGCCATTGAGGGCAAGAAATATATTGAGGAGTTGGAATCTCATCTCGAGGAGCATGAGGTCACCATTGAGAAAATGGAAGGTCATGAGCGTGATTACGCTAATGAGATTGCAGACCTCTCTCGAGCTCTTGAACTTGAACAAACCACCAAGGAATCTCTTGAGGAGACTTTTGCTCTAGAATTATCTAGAGTGAAGGAATCTCATGATAGAGCTCTTGATGTGGCCAATGATTTTGAAACTAAAAATGAGAAGCTTGAAGTTGCGTATGATAAACTCCTTGAGGACTTTGGGCACCTCGAAAATGGCTCAAGGGTCATTAAGAGTGAGCTCATCAAACTCATCGAGTCTCATGCTCAACTTAAAGCTTCATATTCAAAAGATCTTGCAAAGTTGCCTTCTCCTCTTGTTGTTAATGATGATGCAAGTGGTACTAACTCTATTTCTTGTGAAGCATCCATTTTGATGGAGAATGTTGAGCTAAGGGCTCAACTTGTGTTGTTATTTACTCCCTCCGTTCCTAAATATTTGTCTTTCTAGATATTTCAAATGGCTACCACATGCGGATGTAT